>NC_056531.1:4578664-4650387 GCF_019175285.1 Sceloporus undulatus | reverse complement strand
TTCCTATCATTATGTTTCAACCTCATAACCAGTACCAAGCTCTCTTTCTTCTTTTCCTCCCAGCTGGTATGACGAAAGAGAGGCTTCCAAGTAGCCCAGAGGTAAAAGGACTCCTTTTATTCTCTGGGGCTGTTTCGAAGTAAAGCTCCACTGTGTTGCCTGGCCCTGGGCTCAAGCCATCAACACACCACACAAGACCAACAGTGCTCACCTTCTTTTCTTCCCCACCCTACTGGGCCTGTTCGGGGAAAGGAGGGAAGGAATGGAAGAAAAAGGTGGCAACGTACCCCTGTGCAGTAGCAACCAGAGATGCCAATGCCAGTCTTCTTGCCACTTTCCTGCTTCATTGCCATTGCACCATTGTAACCTTTCCGTTGGCTTGCGATGAAGGAGAAATCCAGGATTTACTGCTTCAACTGGCCCAGCCACCGAGATACTTTTTACTCCCTTCAATCCGGGATTTTCCCAGTTTTTCCAGGACAAATGGCAACCCTACCTCACTGACATCAGAGCCACCGGTCTCAATTGCACATCACATAACAAATACTGCATTAAAGCCATTCAGACTGCTAAGGGAGGGGAACAAAGCACCGCGCGTTTGATCCTGCTCTGTATAGCTCTCTAATTGCTATCTACCTTCTGACTGCTAGCCGCAGAATCTTCCTTACCAATGTTGATGGCAAGCTGGGCACTCAGTTGGAACTTTGGTTCCCAGGGGGAATTTGAGGCATTGTCAGTTGACGGAAACTAAAACGTCTTTCCCCGCTCCTCTTCTCCTTTCACACACACCACACACACAACAAACACAACACACCACACCTTAACAATCTGATCTGAACATCACTGAGAGACAAACAAACAGAGACCTCCATTGTGCTATTTTTAGGCCCTTTCGAGAACGGATACACTTTTCAAATCCCTCTGTGTGGCTCAGCCAGGTTATTTCGGGAAACTCTTCCCAGAGCCAAGCAACATGAGGCCCTGTGTGAAAGGTAGGGAGACAGCTATAAATCTTTTTTTTTTAACAGAAGCAGACAGGAGAAGGGATCAGATGCCTTAGGGAAAAATGGGTCAGCACCGGTCAAAGAAGAGAAAAACAAACTTAAATGAAAAAGACACTGCCAGGAGTCATTGTTGGTAAGGCTGGTCACCATACAGATCATAGAGTTGGAAGAGACCACAAGGGCCATCCAGTCCAACCCCTGCCATGCAGGGGACTCTCAGTCAAGCATCCCCGACAAATGGCCATCCAGCCTCTGCTTAAAGACCTCCAAGGAAGGAGACCCCTACACTCCGAGGAAGGAGCATGTTCCACTGTCGAACAGCCCTACTGTCAAGTTCCTCCTAATGTTGAGGTGGAATCTCTTTTCCTGGAGCTTGCATCCATTGTTCCAGGTCCTGTTCTCTGGAGCAGCAGAAAACAAGTTCACTCCATGCTCAATCTGACACCCCTTCAAATATTTAAACAGGTCTATCATATCACCTTTTAACCTTCTCTTCTCCAGGCTAAACATCCTCAGCTCCCTAAGGCATTCCTCATAGGGCATGGTTTCCAGACCCTTCACCATTTTAGTCGCCCTCTGTGTGATTCCCTTCATTAGGTGACACAGTTCCTGTAAAGAAGAGCCATTGTGAACCAAAGCCTCCTCGGGCCCCAGTTCTGAGAGGAAGGTGGGATATCAATCAAATCAGTTGACAGCCACATGGAAATGCAAGATGCTGGTTTATACCAAGCAGGGCTGGTCCTACTGCTAGGCATAGCAAAGCAAGATTTGGGTTCTTTGGGAAGGGGAGGAAACTGATCCTTATTTAATAATCTATTTTTCTCATGGGAAAAGGTGTTGGTGGAACCTCCTGCCTCTAGAAGCAAAGTAATCCAATTAGCCTTGGGTACTTTTCATCTTGAATTGCAAAGGGCACCATTTGCTGTTCTACCTCAGAAAGCCAATTGGCCTTGATGATACTAAGGCGCGATACATACCGCCCCAAAATGGCGGGCTGGAGGCGCTGGTTTTTTTCTGGAGGAACGCCACAGCAGCCAAACCATACAGCGTCCCTCTGCAGTAAAAAGAACCCGGAAAAAATGGGTTCTTTTTGTGGCGCCTGGTGCACATCACAAATGCACCATTGCCGCACCGGTGTTGTAAGCGATGCGTAGCGACATCTGTATGCGTAGCAACATCTGTATGCTGCGCATCACTTAGGTCACCATGGTGGTGCCCGTGTGGATGGGCCGCCGCCAACGTGACATGCTAGGCCTTGGGAGCATGCGGTTACTGCGCGTTCCCGAACTCTAGTATCGGCAGCGGCACACCGCTTTTGGTCCGTCTGTCCTGGGCCTAAATCAGACAATTTATAGTCCAGTACAAACAGTCCCGTGTTTTCCACTCTAACAACACAAGACCACACAAGATTTAGGACAAAGACATACAGCGATGGAAGAAGGGCTGCTACCCCCAATACACACACACTAGATCCAGTGGCAGCCGGAGGCTCACAAGTCAGTGGTGCGATGACTTTACTCCAGGTTGTATTCCAAACTTTAAAGGGGACATTCAAGGTGCTGAACCTATTCTGAGAATAGGGTTCAGCTACACGGATATTTTCTCTAAACCAGTGGTTCCCAAAATTTGCTCCTCCAGATGTTTTGGACTTCAGCTCCCAGAATTCCATACTGTTGGCCAAGCTGGCTGGGGCTTCTGGGGACTGAAGTCCAAAACACCTGGAGGACCAGAGTTTGGAAATCACTGTTCTAAACTCTGGGGTAAATTCTGGACTCTTTGATGCTACAAAATGATAGCATTATGATGCATCTTTAGCTGCCATGGATGCTTCCTACACAATCCTTGTGTGCGTAGTGTGGCCAGGCAATAGAGCACTATGGAAGAGAATTCTAAATACCACACAAAACTGCAAATCCCAGAATTACAAACAATTAAGGCATGGTACTTAAAGCAGAATCGGAGTACTAAAATTTTGTACTGTCCAACAGGCCCCAGAGTTGATTCACTGCCCTATAAAGATGGAAGACACCAGTAGCTAATATTGAGGATGCTGCTTAAGTACCATTAGTGATACCGTGTTTCCCCCAAAAATAAGACACTGTCTTATATTTATTTTTCCTCAAGAAGATACACTATGGCTTATTTTCAGGGGATGTCTTATTTTTATTAAGTATGGTACAACAATCTACATTTATTCAAATATAGTTAAGTCGTCTTCTTCTGGAACATCGTCATCACTCTCCAAACCCGGAATTCCATCCTGAATTTCTTGCGACTCAGTTTCCTTTAGATCCATTGGCCCCAATCTTTCTGCTCCCTTCTGTTCCACATCACGCCTATCGCTATGTCTTATTTTCGGGGTATGGCTTATATTGCACAAATGCTTAGAAATCCTGCTAGGTCTTATTTTCGGGGAAACAGGGTAGCAGGGAAAAGATTATCTTGGTACCCAGAGAGCAATGTTTTCCCCCATAACACACTTCCAACTCTACAATTCTATGATTCTAATCATTTGGCCCGTAAAAAAGTGGTTAGAGCTCAATGTCTTTGAGGGGGGACTCACAGAGAGCAGCCTAGTGCCACGAGTTGTACATCCCTGGTGCAGCGAAAGCAAACAATTCATTTGTGTGCATGAACCCATCCTTATTATCAGCTAACAGAATGAACCAGTTCCATTGAAGAGCTTTACATTTGCAGCAATATAAAAGTTCTCCTTATGGTGTTTCCCTGTGATCACACATGCAAGTCCTCTCTTGATGCGGCCGTCAGAGATGCCTGCAAGTGTCACACTTGGAAATGAACTTCAGTTCAGCAATCTCTAGGGTGCTCCCAGATGCATGTCTATGTCTCTGGCTACTGGGCCTCTCCGACTGCCTTGCATCCATGATTTTGTTTTTTTACTGAACGTACAAGTGCAAACCAAGCAACCCAAATTTTTCTGCGGATCACAGCGTGCAATTCTCCAGGGAAGAATCAAATAAGCATGCGCCCAATGTACAATGACAGTTCATGAATAAACCCAGACTAATGCACTCTTCAACACTAAACATTTGCCAGTCTATAGCCATGCATGTCAAAACACAGATCAGTCTGCCAATACTGGCAGGTTGACGGACTTTTTGTTTAACAACTTTCTAATCCACTGTTACCAATCAATTGCGTTTGATGTGTCGGTCCAATCAAACTAAATGCCAAGAATTGGGGAGAGAAGAAAAAATCTGTAACTATAACATGGTTCTACTAAATTTCACTTGTAGTCAGGAAGTTTACAAACATATCCCTGGCTACTTCCATTTTATCCCCCACCATCACTGCAAACTGATTTAAGTGTGTAATGGAACAAAGAGAGATCAGCATTCCAATGTACATATGGCATTCCTTTGTTCTTTGTTGGCCTCCATTAAGAGCGAGACATCATGCTCTATCTTTTAACAGTATAATATTTTAAATGTCAGATATTCAGACCTTCTCACTGAAATGAATCACAGTGACAAAAGGGTCTTGGAGGTGAAGTCGAAGGCTTTCATGGCCGGCATCAATAGTTTTTTGTGGGTTTTTCAGGCTCTGTGGCCATGTTCTAAAAGAGTTTATTCCTGATGTTACCAGCATCTGTGGCTGGCATCTTCAGAGAATGCTGGCACAGAAGAGAGTGGGGTATAATATATATATTATATATAATATATATATATATATATATATATATATACTGCATGACTCTAGGTTCATCTCTGAAGATGCCAGCCACAGAGTCACGCAGAACCTAGAGTCACGCAGTACAGTGGATCCTTGTTATACGCTGGAGTTTGGTTCCAAGATCCCCCGTGTATAACAAAACCGTGTATGCTCAAGTCCCATTAAGTATAATGGCATAAAAAATAAAAAATGGTGTTTTCCCTAATAAAAAATGGAACATCAAGGTAAATTTATACTTTTTTGGAACATTTTCAAACCGTGTATGCTTAAATCCGTGTATAAAAAATCCGTGTATAAGAAGGGCCGACTGTATATATATAACCCACTCTCTTCCATGCCAGCATTCTCTGGAGATGCCAGCCACAGATGCTGGCGAAACGCCAGGAATAAACTCTTCTAGAACATGGCCACAGAGCCCCAAAAACGCACAAAAAACTATGGTCTTGGCGGCCATCCAGTCAAGTGGTTTTCAACTTCTGGTACGCCATGTGTTTTGACATTCAGCTCCCAAAACAATCAATGGTCACCCCATACTTAGAGCTGAAATCCAAAACAACTGGAGTACCAAAGGTTGAGAACCATTAATCTAATCTAATTCTCCGCTCTAAGGGATTTCAACCAGTGACCTCCCCGTCCAGGGTGTCCCATTCTCCCATCCTTCTGAGTCCCATGCAGCCATGGCCATGCAGGACCCGGAACACAGCCACCCAACTTCCGGCCTTCCAAGAGAACCAACCTTTCTTGTGGACTATAGCTACATATTATTGTCATCCCAGCACTACATTCAGATTCATATATAGCTACACCAGATACTTAGTAGTTCTCTAGTCCTAGTCTATTGTCTTCTAGCGCTTCTGAGGTGCGTTGCAGGCTCTATCCCTTCCTTGTTGCTTTTCTAAAAAACAAGGGCAGAATAAAGTTAGATTTCAAAAGTAAATGGGGTGTCAAGTGGGAAAAGGCTCCTTTTCTTTTCTAATGAATGGCATCTTCCCATTTCTTTTAAAAGGTACTTCCGAGGGGCATTTTTGTAGAATTTGGGGCAGAATTTTTAAAGCTGTTTTTGAGTGGGTTTGTTTTATGCATGGATTCTGAAGCCTTCTTCCTCCCCCCTCCCCACCCCCGGGGGAAAAAGGAATGGAAAAATAACAAGTAATGATTGGCAACACAATAAAGTACCTGGGGGGGGGGGGAATGAAACAGTACCAAATTGTTTTGGGGGCAAGGGCTTTGAAACATGTTAGATGGTGAACTATGCTTTTAAAAGTGACTTCTGAAGCTTTCCAAATTTCATTCCAGTACCTCAACATATTTGCCCTGCTCCGAACAAATGCAGAGAATGCTGAACGGACCAGTTAGAAAAGGACACATTTTATTTAGCAAAAACAGCGGTAGCGCTGGAGGCAGTCAAGAAGATCTCAACAGCTCCTGCCTACTTCAGCAAGGCGACCGGTGGGTGCCCTTAACAGTGGTCCCAGCTTCCGCTGTACTGAAAAAAGGGATATTTTTTGCAGACAGCAAGGAAAAAAAGAGTCTGGAGGATTCGTGATGGAGTCACTAACCCCAGCATCCCTAAAAGTGTTAATTGGTGCATCCATCTCCACAGCCGCTGTCACTGCTCTGGCAATATATTAAACATCTACCCATGGAGAAGGGACAACTTGACACACAAGAACCAAAATATGATGGGCATTGGAGATGACAAAAGCTGACACGGTGTCTGTGTGCTTCCCTCCTGGAGAAGGAAAAAAGCACCTCAGGAGAAATTGACCTAAGCTAGGCTTTGGAGATGGAAGTGAGAGAAAGGCTTGAGAGAATGTTCTGGAAATAGGAATCTGATGCAAGGTTTAGGCAGGTGTAAGCACCCCAATGTCCCCGTGATGCATTCTGATACCTCTATATATGGCATATCTGGATGCCAGCATGTGTTTTTGAGGTTGAGATGACCTTTAAAGATCTAAAAACGGTAGTACATGAATGAGGCATGTATGCTCAGAGATACGCAGACGGCTCAGGTGAGAAAAACACAAAGGATGAAAGGAGTTTGCTAATAAATGCAATCCTCTCCCTCACTCTCTGCATTTTCTACCGAAATGGAAAGCAACGGATGAATGGGTTCTCACCAACAGATCCCTACTGTGTTCCGAAGAAGTTTTCCTGTCCACATTTTTTGGCGCCCCAGATCCTTTCGCTGCGTGGTTTAGTCAATGATGCCATCATCAATCAAACGTACCCTTTTTCATCTCCTCGATTTCAAAACAATTCACCACTTTGGAATCCCTTTTTCTCTTCATCTGAAGGTCTAATAAATCTTTGTTTCTCATGAATTCACTCTTAGCATGGGGCTAGTTTTAAGGTATAAATATAAGTCCTTAGCCACACTGCACACAGTCGCCATCCTAGCTGTGCTCTCTGGTTGTTGCCTCAGACTCCCGTCTTAGCCATTCCTGCTTTAAGTGGAGCAGTCTTCAAGACAAGTAGATATCACCCTCAACCCAACCCTCAGTCTCCCCTATCCCCTTTCATGTTTTCTTTTTGGTTAGCTCTGAATGCTGGATGTTAGAGTGAGATAGCCTTGTGGGCATGCTCTTTTAAATTTCTTCCAAATAAAAGTTCTCTTAGGAGACTATCGCACATCTATTTTCACCTGCTCTGGGCACAGGCTTGAACAGGTGAAAACGGATCCTTTTTGAAGGACGGGGAAATATTGTTGGTTCAAAAAGTATGCCAGCAGTCCGGATCGGGCACACAATGCAGATGAGCTGGGCAGAGAAGCATGCAATAAGATCCATTTTCACCCATTCAAGCCCGTGCCCAGATTGGGTGAAATATTGGTAAATATTGACATGCAGGCACTCTTCATGACAGCACCCATGGTCAAGCCCGCAAGAGGTCTAAAATGCAAGAAATGGTGTTTAATCATATCAACAAACCAGTTCTAGTTGTCTTCATCTCTACCAGGATAAGTTCATACCCTCGAACTGTCCCAATCTGGCAAGAACAAACCTAGTTAATCCTCTGTCATCCCACGCTTTCAGCTGCTTTTACAATATCCCCGTTTCTCTCTCCTCCTCCCACTTTCCCACTTCATGCTCAGCTTACTTCAACTGATGAAAATGTCAGCTCAAAGTGCAAAATTAGCTGGCACTCAGCTCAGCTGGGGCAGAGGAGAAGAAGGGGGCAGAGTTGTGCCCATCCCAAGAGACTGGGGTAAAAGCATACTCCCGCAGCCTCTCCTACGTCGTCTGTTTTTCCTCATTAATAATTTTTGCCATCTTGCCAACACTCTGGTGTTGCTCGGCCACACATGTCCCGGTTTTTATCTGTGAAATCCTGGAGCATATGCACCAGTCAAAAATTGTATTTAAAAAATCTTTAAAAATAGGGAGGAAAATAAAAACCAACTGTCTAGGTCTGCTTTTGAGAGGAAAGGGTCGGGCTTTCCGTACCCTGACCTATTTAAACTCAAAACCACCATTCCTGGAGGCCTCCCTCAGCAATGTTCAGTTTGTCTTTTAAAGAACTGGAACTGGAGAGGCATCATAGGTCCAGGCTGCATAAAAGATCACGAGAGTTGCATGCCGCCCATGGGCTGCATTGTGTTCACCCCTGCCCTGAACTCATGGGCATGGCTGTCCTGGAACTGGATCTCTTACATTCTAAATGAGAATCATAACCCTAGACCAGCATGTGATTTTAGAGAAAGCAGAATAAAGTATATTCATGAATCTTTTATGTACCCTTTCTAGTTTGTTACTTTGTGTTTCCATTTCCATTTTAATTGCTTTATTCCCTCTTGTATGCCACCCTGGGAATTTGACTGAAGGGCAGCATTAAAACAGTTGTAATAAATACATAACAAATACACTGTCAATCAAATGCACCTAGATTTTCTGTTAGGAGTATGATGCAGTAACATTGTCAGGCTATGACTGAAGACAACCCGATTCAGATTCCTCACTCAGGTATGCAGCTCACTGGGTGCCCTGGGCCAGTCGCCACTTTTCAAACTCCAGGGTCCCCAGAGGTCAGTGATGGCAAACCTATGGCACGCGTGCCAGAGGTGGCACTCAGAGCCCTCTCTGTGGGCACATGTGCCGTCACCCCAGCACAGAGTTTGTTACTAGAAAGCCAGAGGAACACGGCACTTTGCAATAAATAAGTGGGTTTTGGGTTGCAGTTTGGCCACTTGGCCTCTAAAAGGTTCACCATCACTGCCATAGGTTGTTCTTTAATGGGAGAGGAACCACATATAACATCCTCGGGCTGCTGGGAAGAAAGAAGGCAGGAGTGAGGAATCTGTGGCTCACCAGATGTTCTGGAATTCTCAGGAGCAGTGTTATTTCTGGGGAATTCCCTGGTTTCTGGGTAATAAAAAGCCTTTCCGGGTAATTTCTGGGTATTAAAAAATTATGGGGGATTTCCAGGGAATTAAACCTTCCCGTTGGGTAATTAAAAGCCTTTCCATTTATGGGGAATTATTTCACTTCCCACCCAAAAAAAATGGCCAAAAATGTTTTTCCCGACCAAAAAATGGCCAAAAATGCCTTCCCCATCCAAAAAATGGCCGACCCAGAAGTCCCTGCCCCCCAAAAAGGCTGACCCAAAGGTTCCCGCCCCCTTTTGCCTTCCCATAGTGCTTTGCGGCACCTTGACCTGAAAGTCCCACCCCCTGACTTGGGTGTCCCACCCCAACCCAGATGCCCTGGGGAATTTGGGGGCATTTCGGGGATTTCCTTCATGGGTGATTGGCATCACTGCTCAGGAGTGATATTATCTCCTATTAAACTGGTGTTGCAGAATTGACTGCCATTGGAAATCCCAACTAGAGTAAACTCATTGAATCAATCATTACACAGTGAGTCAACATTTATACAAATCCCATCAATATAATAGATCGACTCCAGCTCGGATAGCCAATAGGACTCAGGTCCTAATATATACCTTTGCTATTGAGAAGAGAGATTGATTACAAGTCAACTAGCTGTTTGCAACTTCCAAGGTCTGGCTGTTTCAAGGCAATAACACGGATTCAACTTGCAGTCACTCAGCCTTACATCCAAGGCAGACTGCAACCAAGCGGCATGCAATATACTGAGCCAATTTGGCCCTTTCTTCAGAATATTGCAAACAGTAAGCAGGCGATATATTCTCTCGCTCCCGGCAGAACACATTGCTAGGTTTTCCGCATGAAGTTGAAATAAGTTATAGCAAAGATTGATTTGAGTCACCGATGGATATGACAAAATGAAAGCCATCATATTTAAAAGACAGAAATGCCGTCTGTTGGGCACGACAAGAGAGAGTTAAAACTAAACATATTTCCTGGGCAAGAAAGGAGTGGCATTCACATGCTGAAATATTTTATTTACCGTTGAAGCTTCATCGGCAAATCAGTCCTTAATGCCACCATGGGCATGTGAGACCAGTGTGGGAACAACACATGATGCACAGTTCAAATGACACATAGTTAAAAATGCATTTCTATCTCCCATAAATCCCCAGGCACACAAAAAGTGTACTTATTTGCACACAAATAATACACACAAGTATACTTATGTCTTAAAATATATTACGCATTAAAATATGTATATCCTACCCTCTGTTTGAAGATCTCTGGACAGTATGTGATAAAACCAAATTAATTTAAAACAGTCTGAAGAAGCTTGCCAAGAAAACCCCATGACAGGGTCCGCCTTAGGATTGCCATATGTCGGGAATGACTTGTAGCCACACAACAGCATCAAAAATGTCTGCAATGACTTTAACAAGTTAAAAACATATTAAACAAAAGGTATGGGAAGAAAATCAACTGATCTAAAAGGTGGCTGGAGAAGAATTCAACAGATACCACTGGCTGCCAAAATGATGAATGAATACAAATTTATTCTAAGGACAACAAATCAAAGCTTAACTCTCCTTAGAAGCCAAAAGGACTAAACTGAAGTATTTGTACTTTGGACAATGTGACTCACTGGGAAAGGCAATACGCTCAACCCTCCGTATCCACGGATTTTTTTTATCCACCGATTCAAGCATCACGGCTTGAAAATATTCGAAAAGTAAGAAGGAAGATAGAATAGGAAAGGTATTTAGTTGAAGGTTTTAGACTTGGGGTTTGGGACAAGTAAAGGAAGGGTCTCTTCCTCCATATATTGGGAAACAAGTAGGAATGGAACATCATTATGAATGTACCTATGGTATTGTTTTTGTCTGGTTGCTAAGTTGTGTTATTTTAGTGTATAATTGTATATATTCACTTTTTGTTTATTTGTTTTTTGTGTATCTGTTTTAATAATAAATTTTTTTAAAAAAAAGAAAATATTCAAAAAGTATATAAATTCCAAAAGCAAACCTTGAGTTTGCCATTTCATGGAAGGGACACCGTTTTACTATGTCATTGTATCTAATGGTACTTGAATATCCATTTATATTGGAATCTTGGAACCAAACCCCAGTGGATACCAAGGGCCTACTGTATATGGAGAGGTGTTCCTTCAAGCAGTGAACGTTAAATGTTATTACAGTGGACCCTTGTTATCCGCTAGGGTTTGGTTCCAAGATCCCCCGTGGATAACAAAATCCGTGGATGCTCAAGTAAATATAATGACATAGCAAAATGGTGTCCCTTATAAAAAATGGAAAATCAAGGTTTGATATTTGAAATGTATACTTTTTTGGACATTTTCAAACCGTGGATGCTTGAATCCATGTATAAGAAATCCATTTACAAGAAGGGCCGGCTGTATCAGCACCTTGAGTTCAGACCAGAGGTGTATTGGCAACCAGTGCAATTCCAGCCAGCAGTTTCAAAGCTGCATTTTTCACTGGACATAGTTTTTGAGTGGTCTTCAAGGGCAGCCCAAAGTAGAGTGCATTGTAGTACTCTAATTGGGAAGTTACCCATCCATGGATCCTTACCTTAAAAAAGGCCATAGTTGGTGAGCCAATCAAAGTTGTCCCCAAGCACTCTGAGTCAAAAAGTCCATTCCAGTCTCCGCAAAATCCACAAAGAGAGATCTGACAGTACTTCCAAGCTATGCATCCATGTTCTCAAGGAACTTCAGCCCCATCCACAGCAAGTAGTTTACCCGGTTCCCAAATCTGCATGAATTTTTCCTACAGACATTTTATTTCTTTATTTTTTATGGATGTGAAAATGAGACAGAACATATTTGTGCTTCCCAAAAGTTGTAGACAGATTTGTTCATCTCATAAACAAGAGCAGCCCAAGACATTCTGCTGCCGAAAGGAAGATATTTTTGTCTCTCAAGTACAAAACATTCTCCCCAAAACATTTTTTTCAAATCAAAAACTCAGTTACTAACCATTTTCCTGCTCTTTTATGACACTCAAAATGGTAGAGTCAGCCTCGTCTATACATAATAGTCTCAGAGAATAGTCTCTCCTCTGCCTTCTGCATTTATCCAAGAACAATCTGAGCACAGGATCATCCATTACATGTAGTAACTGGCTTCCGATCATATTGTGCCATTCACTGGCTAAGCTGGATGGGGGATGCTGGAAATTGGTTCCAAAAATGCAACCTTTCCAAGCTTCAGGAGCTTCTACCACGGCATGTTCTCAACTGGGACCCTCTGGGGACCATATGGACTACCAAAGATGGTAGCCAAAAATAACAAACCAACAAAAACAAGATCATGCACACACACACACATGCTCAAAACCACTTCATGTACAGAAGCTGAGCAGACTGGTTGCTAACTTTTACATCACAACTGCAATGCAATAATGTCCTCCTTTACACTGGAAGGCACTGCGACAGTTTAAGACAAGGATAGGGACTTTATTTCAGTCTGCAGACTGAACGTTGTTTTCAAGGGCCACCTTCCAGAGGTTTTCAGGACCAAAAACAAAAGGGTGGGACCCAAAATGCCAGCACATTTTTGCTTAAAGATATTACTGCCAGGAATAGAGCCACAGGTGTGGCAAGTCCACCTACGACTCTATTCCTGGCAGTAATAATTTTAAGCAAAAATGTGCTGGCATTTTAAACCGGCTCCAGACTCCCAGGCTGCAGTCAGGATGTGGGATGGAGACAGGGATTATCACACACTAAATCACCGCCGAATCATTGGCCACCATCAGCCCAGGTCCCAGCCGGGTCCAAGCCACGCTCCGCCAGCACTTTTTAGAAGTCGGAAAGCTTTCCGACCTCTAAAAAGTACTGGCAGAGTGTGGCTTGGACCCAGGCTGATGGTGGCCGGAGATTTAGTGTACAATAATCCCCATTTCCATCCCGCAGCCCGGCTGCAGCATGGGAGGCTGGAGCCAATTTAAAACACCGAGTGATAGGTTCCTAAGTTGGAAACGACTTGAAGGCACACAACAATAGCAACAACAACAACGGAAATGTAGGCAGCAGACACCAGCAAGGGTAAAGTGGCCACAAGTACTATGGCAGTGGGAATAGCATAGGATGTCTTCTCTGTCCAGTAAGAAAGCTGTCTTGTTCAGCTGCTCTGGGAACCTTCTCCAGTGATGGAGATGGCTTTTCTTCTCAGCCAAGAAGGACCTTACACTAGAGCGTTATGCTCATCCAAGTCAGCAAGAGGATTCTGGTCACAGATATAGGTGCAGAAGAGATATATGAGCGTGCAGACATACACACACACACCTGGATAAAACAGGAGCAGATTGTGAGCAAGTCTTCCCACATGAGGGATCTGATGCTTGGAAGGAAGGCGGGAGGGTGGAAGCGAAAGTGGGAAGAGCAAGAGAAAAAGATTGCACTGTCTCACAGTACATACAGACCGAATACACTGGAGGAGGCCACGAATTCCATGGAGATGAATATGATGCAAATGCGTACACACAGAGAGACAAGTCAGACCACAATGCTCCAAATCATGTGTAATAGACGCTGACACACGGGGCCGCGTCAGCTATTCAGAAGGTGCCAAACTATGTGGGTGGCGCACGCTGAATGTTCCAGAGAAAACTTTAGAGAGAGAGAAGATTCATTTTTTTAATGGTCCCTGCATTCAAAAAGCAGCAAGAAACCTGGTCAGAATTATTCCAAAAAGCTGTCATAGCACTGAAGCGTTATTCCCTTTGCGATTCTGTCTCTGGGGGCTGAAAAAAATACAAACAGCAACGATGCCCTCCCAGATGTTCACACACACACAACTTTTCATTAAAATCAAGCAGGGCCTCATCACAACTATCACACTGTATCCAAAGCAACATCATTGTAGCTAGTAAACTGAACCAAGAGGTTGAGTGCAACAGGCAGACAAAGGTGTGTTTTCTCTTTTCCAGATCTAAGATTTATATGCTTAGACTTTCCTTGCATCATCCTTCCACTGATGTAACTTTCTGCTAGAATCATAGAACCTTAGAGTTGGAAGAGACCCCAAGGACCATCCATGTCCAACCCTCTGCCATGCAGGAACCCTCAATCAAAGCATCCCCAACAAATGGCCATCCAGCCTCTGTATAAAGACCTCCAAAGAAGGAGACTCCACTACACTCCAAGGCAGCTTCTTCTACTGTCAAACAGCTCTCACTGTCAGGAAGTTCCTCCTAATGTTGAGGTGGAATCTCTTTTCCTGTAGCTTGCATCCATTGCTCCAGGTCCTAGTCTCTGGAGCAGCAGAAAACAAGCTTGCTCCCTCCTCAACATGACATCCCTTCAAATGTTTAAACAGGGCTATCATATCACCTCTTAATCTTCTCTTCTCCAGGCTAAACACACTGAGCTCCCTAAACTGTTCCTCATAGGGCATGGTTTCCAGACCTTTCACCATTTGGGTTGGCTTCCTCTGAACACACTCCCAACTTGCCCACCTTTTTCTTGTATTGTGCTGCCCAGCACTGGACACAGTATTCCAGGTGAGGTCTGACCAAAGCAGAATAAAGTGATACTATTACTTCCCTCAGTCTAGACGCTATACTCCGTTCGATGCAGCCTATGATCGCATTGGCTTTTCCAGTTGCTGCATCACATTGTTGACCCATGTTCAACCTGTGATCCATTAAGACTCTTAGACCTTTACCCCAAGCCAGAGAGAGGCATGTAGAACACAAAGTTGCCATAATGGCTACCTGAGCAAACTTGCATGCAAGGAAGCCAGCATTAGGGCTTCCGTAACCAAGTCTAGGCACTTCTGTTTTCTCCTACCTTTGATAAATTTCCTGAAAACAATAAAAATGTGGGTTGTTTGTTTGTTTTTAATGTGAAAAGCATCCACAAAGATTACCCCAGTTTTATCGCCATAAATTTACAACCCAGCTCTCTGCATTCTGCTAGCATTTATATCAAACACCTTCATATCCCCAGCATGTTTGGAGCCTTGGCTCAGAGTACTGGTAAAAAAAAAATCCTTGCAATTTATGACAGCAAAGCTGAGGTGAGAAGCAAGGCTCTTCTGAAGGACCACTGTGAAGGCTTCACTGTCAACTGTCACCGCCAGCAGCTCTTCTAGCAGGCTGCAACAGAGGAAGAAGAAAATGGTGGGCACAACGGTTCCACAAGCCCTGCAGAAATGCTTTTTCCCCCCTCTTCCTTTTCCATCCCTTTTTCCTTTGGTATCATGCCTTTTATAGCCATAGCAAGTACATTTCTATACCGATTATCAGTGCACTTAAGCACTCCCTAAGCGGTTTACAATGTGTACGCTCCCCCAACAAAAGCTGGGTACTCATTTTTGCAACCATTTTGGAAGGATGCACGGCTGACAGGACCATGGAGCCCTGCCTGGGATCGAACGCACAACCTTGTGGCGGTGAATGGCTGCAGTACCAACATTTGACTACTGCGCCACCAGTAGCTACTTGCTACGTCTTTTCATGTGGTCCACCTGCAAGCAGAGACCGACTTTTTGAAAACAAATTATATGGAATCCATGCGGTCAGCCATTTTAGCAGCAAAATGGCATAGATCTGATAGTCAATGATAATAGATAGTGTCCGGGAATGCTGCCAACACACACTCACGTGGCTGATAAGAGCCTGCGTGGCAAAAGGTAAACAGGCCGAGCTGCCAAGAAGCAGTTCCTTCAGCAACAATGCCAAACAAAGTCCGAACAGAGTAAGCCACAAACCACTCCAAAGTTCAGGATTATAGAGAGCAATACTACCAGTCCAGTCCGAGGTCAAGAATACCAGACGGTTGGTCAGCAAGTCCAGTCAGAGATCAAGGATTCAAAGGCAGTCAAAGGTCTAGGAGGCTAGGAGTCAGATCCAGCAGCGTTTACTTAATGAGAACCAATAGTCTTTGACAAGAGAGCTCAGCGTCTGCCAGGTGCCTTATATCTAGCTCTCTTATCACAGCTGCCGAGTGGCTAATGAGCGTTTCTCAGCAAGTCTCTTGGAATGCCAAAGGCACGTCCTTTCTGATATCCTCTGGCTAAAGGTAGGAACCTCAATGCTCTGCTGCTCTATGTCTCCCAAGTCTGGCACTTCTACTGGGACAAGGCTGGGCTGCTGAGCCCCAGGCTGCACTGGAGGAGATCCCACAGAGCTAGGTCTGGCTAAGCCAAATCCACTTGGGCTGGGAGAGCAGAGCTGGGTCCTGGCATATCCTCAGGTTTCTCCTGCACCTGAGGAGCCAAGTCCTCCTCGTCATCCTCTGAGTCCTCTTCGTGGCTGGCCATGACAGGCAGGCATTAGTAAGCCAAGAATTGGGTCTTATTTGAACATAAAAGCTTAGTTACTTATTTCAACGCCGCAAGCTCTTGACACCCTGCTGCAAGCCCTCAATACCAAATATGAGTTTGCAGGAAACATTGCTTCCTTCCGCCCACCATCCCAGTTATAAGAGCAGTTGGCTCTTCCTCTAACTACTCTGTTAAAAAAGAAACTTTTCAAATGGCCATTGCACGCTGAGCAAAAGAGAGGGAAAGAAAACATAGATCTCGTCAAAGAAACCCAAGGCTGCCTGCAGGAAAAGCCAACAGAAACAGAGGGAGTCACTCAAAACAAAGCCAGAATCCACAGAAGGCAGCAGACAGTTCATGAGATGTCTAATCTCTTGCCTGAAGAGGCCACCTCCTGGCCTAAGAGGATAATCCAGATCAGACCCTTAACTTCTCTGATTAGAGTTACCAGCCAGTTAGAGAGATTTATACAGTGGAAAGACACCTGTGTATTAATGCCACCAAGTCCTATCTAACAGGCCACCAAGGAGGCTGCTGTGCCCCGCTTTTCCCAGCTTGGATTTCTCAGACAGTGACCTTTCATTTTACAGAGATGGGCAAAGAACAAAGGCATGCAATGCTTCCAACAAGCTGGTAGCAATCCTTGAATGAAAGACACCCCTCTGCCGCAGTCAAAACTGAAACAATATCTTCTAAAAAATAAAGCAAACAATATCTAAAGGTTTTTCGGGCTGTGTGGCCGTGTTCTAGAAGAGTTTATTCCTGACTTTTCACCAGCATCTGTGGCTGGCACCTTCACAGTATGTTGGCATAGAAGAGAGTGGGTCACACAGCATATATATATACCCCACTCTCTTCCATGCCAGCATTCTCTGAAGATGCTGGCGAAACATTGGGAATAAACTCTTCTAGAACATGGCCACATAGCCCGAAAAACCCACAAAAAAACTATGGATGCCAGCCATGAAAGCCTTTGACTTCGAAATATCTAAAGGATTTCAAGATATAACCGTGTTAGTCGGCAGAATCAGTACGTAGAGAGATCTTGTAGCACCTTTGAGACTAAAAATACAGAAGCTGGCAACATGAGCTTCTGTAGACGGTTCATACTGCCAGCTTCTTCATTTCACAATGTCTAAAGGAATCTGAGAGTTATCCAGTTGGGTCAGGGATAAAACCAACACTTCTTTTTGAGAAAAGAGATGGCGTAAAAAAAGACAGTTGCTTATGGCGGTGAAGGCTGTTAACTGTATGCCATGGGTTTCCGGAGAACAGAGGGTTGGGAGCAAGGGTTGCATTTCACTTTCATTTTAAAAGTCTTTCTCTTTATCCGGTTCAACTTTCTCTCCCTCCTTTCCATCTAACTCCAAGGAAGATACCTCAACGCTAAAGCAGCGTCTGCTGTCAGTAATGGACTGGATGCGGGAGAACAAATTGAAACTTAATCCAGATGAGAGCCGAGGTGCTCCTGGTGAGCTGGAAGGCAGATCAGGGAACAAGGATTAAGCCTCTTCTGGATTTCATTCTTAAGATTTTCATTAAGATTTCATTCTTACGACTTCATAATGTCGAGACCAGGGAGACATTCACACTACAGGATTAATAGTACAGTACTGTGATTCCATTTTAATGGCCATGGATCCATCCTATGAAATCCTGCGATTGGCAGCCAATGGAGGAGTATTTACGTCTTCAACCAGTGTGCTCCTCGCCAAACTACAAATCCCAGAAGTCCATACCGCCATAATGGTTATAGTGGAATCAAAGCGTTATAAGTATGTCATGTAAATGGCCTCCATGAGGCTCTGACTGGGGACAACCTGACCCCAATGAGTCAACACCAAAAAAGATTTTTGCCTGGCCAACAATACCTTTGGGGTATGTCTCAGAGAGGTGCCTGGAGGAAAGCCACCAATGGTGCGCATATGCACCGTGACACATGGTTGATGCACACTGCTTCACAGTGACTTTCAAAAAGCCATTTATAAGATGAATATTTCCTATTCCCAGCCACAATTTTAGTCTGAATTATCTCGCAGACAGATTTGGCTGTCCCTGCAAACAGCTGTTGGCTTATAATAGAAACGGGCCAAGTCACATGCAGCCCTCAAGGCTATTTTTGCAGCCCTCACGCTCTGCAAAACGGGACTCCCAGCACCATTGAACACCCCCCCCCTCCAAAATACCAATTTTTCAAAACAATAAGTGGTTTGCTTTTGGGCTTTCGCGGCAGTCCATGTGGCTTCTGGTTCAGACAACCTTTTCCCCAGACCTGCTATAGTTCCCCATCTCATAGACATTGGTGGCTAGTGGCTGCCATCTCAGGGAGGCAGTGAATCTACTCTGGGGTTTAACTTGAAAGGAGCTACACACGGTGCTGAACCTATTTGGGGGGTGGCTCCCTGTTGGGTGTTATTTAAGCGCTTTGAATAACTCCTTTCAAATGCAGCCATGACAGTTAAAGTTGTGTCAAACTGGATTATTCCTGCAGTGTGGATGCAGCCTCTGACGTTACGTGGCCATGCACACCCCCATTTTCCATCTGTTGGAGGACATGGGGGGGTGCTTTAATCCCAGGAGAGGAGACGTCCTTGATGTCCTTAAATCAGGACAGATAAAAGAAGGGAAAAATGGAATTTTCTTCCGTGGGTTGTCACAACAGCCAGCAACAGCCAGTGTGTGTGTGTGTGTGTGTGTGTGTGTGTGTACACTGTGTGACCCCACTCTCTTCCATTCCAGCATCCTCTGAAGATGCCAGCCACAGATGCTGGCGAAACGTCAGGAATAAACTCTTCTAGAACATGGCCACAGAGCCCAAAAACCCACAACAGTGCTGGCCATGAAAGCCTTCAACTTCATATTCTTAAAATGCCCAATCACCACTTGCTATGATGGGATCTATGCTCCATCCAGTATGTTTTGGAACCCAGGCAGCCTTCCTCACATGCAGTTTGCATCGACATCCAGCCTTCTTATGGACCTGGCAAGAGTCTGGATATCACTTGTTTAATATTGAGCAGTATATTCATTCTCTTCATCAACCTGCTTTTTGTTTAGTGCAGCAGCTGTCAATAAACTGCAGAAAACACTGAAGGAGCAGTAATAATTGGTGCGGGATCAATAAGAAATAGATCTTCTCCCTAGCAATATATCCTTCCAGTATGAGGATCAGTTGTTGTTCTCTGTCTTTAAACCATTTCCAGCTTACAGTGACCCTAAGGAGAACCTATCCTAGGAGTTTATCACACTAGCGAGATTCCGAGTTAAACGAGATTTAAACAATGCAAGGCTCTTTTAAAAATGAAAATGAAAAGAAACACATTTATCAGCAGGTGAACCACAAAGGCTGGTTAGGAAAACCGCGGGCCAGCCATCCCAGAATACCTCACTAGCATCTGGCAGATATTTAAGTGAAGAAAACAATGTCTGTGACCGTGTCGGAGCCACGCTTCCACTGGCAATGCAGCTCCGACTCACCTAGCAACAACACACAATCATCTTCCCAGCTATAAACAGAAATATGAAAACCAAATTGCAGAAGGCCAGGGGGTGCCCAATTTTGTATATTTGCAGGGAACCACTCTACTTCCGAAACCAAGCGTTTTCAAAACCACGTTTGGAGGGACCCACAATAGCCTGTCATGGAGATGTGAAGGGAGAAGATCCGAACTGGTGGACAAGCCCACCAGGCCATTTTATTACTGACATTTCCCTACAGCACACAGCCATGAATAGGTTTTGACTGGGGTCCCAGAGAGACAATTGTCACAGGGACACTCTGTGGTCCTGAGATGCCTAGCCTGTGCCATCTGACTCAAGAAAGCCCTCACCAAAACTACTGCTCTCACCTAACACCAATACCCAACACCTTTGAGTAGCTAGTATAGAGACCCAGCATTCCACCAGAGCCACCAGGGCCATCCCTCAATCGTCTATGAGCTGTCATCTTCATAGTTGTTACTCAAATAGTTATTCAAGATGTCAGGTCAAGTGACACAGTTAGGAAGGCACACTTGCGGGGTCGCTTCAAAATTCAGACAGCCCTGCCCTGTCCTATAGGAATGAGCTGTGTGATGCATGCATTACATATTTTTGCTGACCTCCAGTTCCCACTTATGGTTGAAGCTGCTCAAGGCAGAAGCATCCATCAAAACAATCATGCAACAATTAACCCTTCAACGAAGCCGCTCTTTAAAAACATCATCTAATATTAATAAATAATAATAATAAAATTTATTTCTATCCTGCCCCTCTGAGCAACGCAACACATACAGCCACAACTAACTAAAGCAATCGGCTGCAGATAGAGTTCCGCAAGTAGTTACATTATAATTACAATTTCCAAAATGCCCTCTTTCCTTTCTCTTTCTCTAAATGAGTACTGTTACATTCGGTTACTTTTTAAAAATCGGAATACTGCAACCTGCTAGAGAGCCAAAGTAATGTAGTGATTTGAGCGTTGGACTATGACCCTGGAGAGCAGAGTTCGAATTCCCGCTCAGCCATGAAAATCCACTGGGTGACCTTAGGCAAGTCATGGTCTCAGCCTCAGAGGATGGCAATGGCAGCCCCCCTCGGAAGAAACGTGCCTAGACAGGATCACCTTTGGGTCGCCATAAGTCGGAAAGGAACTTGGAACACAAAACAACACAACACATACAACCTGAGACCCAAAATAGACTCTCCTACCATCCACCGTATCATCACCTGGACACCCGCAACATAGCATGAGCCAGCACTTGAACCAGGTGGTATTCCTCCTCTACTGTTGAGTGAAACCATGCCCCCGTGACTATATAAGTAACTGAAACATTATAGGATTCAAAGATATAGCTGTGTTAGTCTGTAGAATCAGTACCTAGAGAGATCTTGTGGCACCTTTGGGACTCACTGGAAGAGAGAAGTTGGCAGCATGAGCTTTCGTAGACTTCAGTCTACTTCCTCAGATGCTTTTGGTGGATCTTATGGGGAAAAAGAAGCAAAGCTAACCACTCAAGTGTCCTCTGGTGCACTGGAGGGCTGCCAGCCCCTCAACTTCTATACATGGACAAGAGGGGGTTCTATTTTGTCCTTTGTCTCGGGCAGCAAGATGACCTGAGACAGCTCTGTAACTTGATCGCTTGCCAATAAGAGCTAGCGGTCGGATCAAAATCTAGTTCAAGTCTTTCTGATGACCAAAAGATATTCCTTGACTGGGCCTAAAAAGGACAATGTGGCTACTAGCTAAAAAGTGTTGGCCTTAACATCGAGGGGGAGGATAGGGGTAGCAACTTCATACAAGTTTTGTATAGAGTTTTTAACACATTTTCCATTTTTTAAAAATTTTTATATTTATACATTTTAATGCTTTTGTATTGTTTTTAAATTGTACAGTGGGCTCCTTGTTATCCGCTAGGGTTTGGTTCCAGGACTCCCCTGGATACCAAAATCCATGGATGCTCAAGTCCCATTAAATACGACGGCACCGTAAAATGGCGTCTAGTATATAAAATAGAAAATCAAGGTTTGCTATTTGGAATTTATACTCTCTTTTTTGTAATATTTACAAGCCGTGGATGCTTGAATCCGCGGATAAAAAAAATCCGTGGATAAGAAGGGCCGACTGTATTGTATTAAATCTGCTGTTCACCGCCTTGACTCCCTATATTGGGAGAAAGGCAGGATGACAACAACAACACCTTGTTATTCACATGATGCTTGGTTTTTGTAATAATCCCACAAACATCCAGTAGAAAAGGAGTTGACAACCTGACTTAGACGCAAGCCATGATTTCTCCTGGTTCCAATTTGGGCTGCCAGAACTAGCAAACAGAAAGGAAAGTGAAACAAAACTACTGCAATTGTTTTGTCCCTTACCAACCATGTCAAGACTGTTAAAGTGTATAATTAAGAAATATCCCCAATTCCCAAATGCCAACAACTAATTTACTTCACAACGTAACAGTTACAGTTCTACATCTGGAGTAAAATGCCGCTATTTCTCTCCTCCTTCTTAAAATGGATGTGACATGCAATGGCCAAAAGCATGGTTCTGTTTGGCATTTCCCCCCTTCTTTCTCTCTCTCAATTACGCCAGGACATTTTTCATTTCAAGCATTTTTTTCATACATTTTTAAAATGTTTAGTGTGAGGAACATGACATTTGATGAATGGTTTGTCCCTCTTAAACACAAGAGGCCACTAACAAAGTACTACTTAGACAATAATGTGTAGAATACAATTGACACTGTCTTTGCCTTGATCTTTAGTTTTGGATCAAATCTTTAAACGTAAATGTAATTCCGCTAAAGAAGAATTTCACAAGGATGTTGCATGGTTTAAAGTAATACAATATTTTACACCGTATACATTTATATCAATTTTTTATTTAGATTCCCAGAGTTGTATTTGGGGAACACAGTCATATGTAAAAATTTGTTTACACAGAGACCAACCAATTCGCACAACAGTAGTACTAAATTTTACAGTTTCAAATGTGTCAAAGATGGTTCTTGTACTTTTGAATAAATAAAAAAACAAAACATAAAGAAAGATGGTTCCTGAGTGCCCGCCTTTCCTAAAGCTGTCTTGAGGGTTGTCCGCACAGGCAAAATAAAGTGGCTTCAAACCACCTCGAAGCCAAGCTGTTTAGATGATGTAGGATGCGAAAATGAGTGTAAACCAATACGAAGCCATGCTCTGGCACTAAAAGCCAGAGCAAAAAGAAGCTCTGATACTCCGACTCAATGTGGGAAGTGTGCATCATCACAAACATGCATACAAACAGCATAGCGCGAGTGCAGGAATGCAGGAAAGCAAAACACGAAGGTACGACAAACACGGCAGGTTGCCAATAATGCAATGGACGGAATTACAACATACACAAACCAGAGTCCAACAGGCGGACACAGGAGAAGTGGGGAAGGGGGGGCATGTACGGGAGTGCCTCCAAGAGTGTGCTTTGCCAGTATGTCACTGGGTGCACCAATGTACTAAACAGGTGGTATGTCATGTGTGCAATTGTGTGATCAGTCACATGGAGTGTCCAATGGGATGGCAGCTGGGTGGGAGGAGAGAGGTACAGTGGGCCCTTCTCTTATGTGGGGGATCCATTCCAGACACCCCCCCCCCACATAAGCAGAATTCCACATATGCTCGAGCCCCATTAAAAATAATGGGCCTTGTGTCTGTGGTGTGGCATAGCACACGCACCACATACACACGCCATTACTCCTTCCGGGGCTCGCTGAGGCTTCTTCCAGTGTGGCTTTCAGTGTATGCTGAAAGCCGCATATGATGTGGGCACACTGTAATTGGCATTCACAGATTGTGTGTTCCGGCAATGGTGCACATGCATGGTGGGAAGGTGGGGGGGGGGAAATAACCAAGCGATGCAGCTTGATATTGCGTGGTACAGGCAGCCCATGGGTGTTCGGCCCACTTTCGGAGCCGGCCGTGCAGACAGTGGGGCTTCTATTTGCTTTTGTAAACAGTGGCATCAGCCCAGTTTTTCCTGCCCATCTCCTCAGCCCCTTGGACTAAGTGGGAAAACTAGGAGCAAAGATCCTTCTCCCACCCTCACACTTGCCCAAGATGAGAAACTATGGACAAAATCCTTAGAGGAATTGCTACAGGTGGTGCTGGTTTAAATGCCATTGACTCTGAAGTTCTAGCCAATAAGCTGAGCATAGTTGGATCTAGAACAAAGGATTTTGGTATTTCTGCTGCCTTAGGACTCACCAATCTGGCACAAGGGGGTGGGAACTGAGCAAGAAATTATTGCAACACAGTATTGATAACTTGTCAAACGCTGTCCGGTGCACACAATTTCAAAGAAATCTGACTGCTTTCTCCTCCTAAATTCTAAGTCTGTTGAAGGAGTACAATACCCCTCACCTCTTGTTAAAATTGTGGAGGCTACATGGAAAGATCTGATACTATGAGTTGTGGTTTATCATGACAAAGTGCACAATGCTATGAAAGTTCACCCTATATCGTAGTTAAGATCACCCTTTGCTGATGTTAATGCTACATTAATTCCTGGCAAGGTAGATCATTGGTCCAATGATTCATATTTCTTTGACTTAACTGGTTATGTATTTGCAAATAAGTGAACACATTGCCTTCATAGATTAGAAGGAGTCAAACAAGCAGAGGTACAATAATATGTTAATGTTATGGATAATATTTTGGTTATGGTGCAATTGGATCAGGATTGCTTTTGCTTAAGACCCCCGTGCCTTACTGTTACTGTCTTCCATGGAGAATATTCCCTTCCCATTGACAGGCTTGCAGGAATCCCATGCTTCTGTATAATACATATAATGGATATGTAGGCCTTTTTCAAAGAGAAATAGTTAGAGACTGGAAGAAATCCATATTCCTCCTCCCTCCGGGATTCAGGGTTTTCACCTGCAGCATGTGTTACACACTACAGTGTGGCTCAGAAACTTAACAGATTTAAGCAATAGAGTCAATGGAGCGATGCATGTAGAAAAGACAGTAAAAAAAATTATCATTGATCATCAGGCTAAAAGGATTATTAAAGTGTCTCAGGTATTTCTCAGCATTCCTGGTGGGACCCAGTTGGCCGGTTGACTAAGGGAAAGCCCTTGTGGAGTTGGCTTCCCATCCCATTGTGATACTCTTAACGTGTCAAGTCATTATGCTGGTCATAATGGGAATTGGAAGCTGTAAATTGAAAAGTGTATACTAGTCTGTTTATGGCCTCCCAGATGAAAATGCATAGTCAGCTGTTTTGTTCGGCCTGGGATTATTACAGCGATCATAACTCATGCCTCAGGGGGATTGTTATGAGTTATGCTCAGTAAATATGAATATTAGACTTTGATGCATAAGGCAGGAAAGCTGTCTGTTGCCAGAGTTTGCACGAATTGTTAAGAAAACATACTGGATAGATAAGGCTGTTGCTGGCCTGGATCCTTGCCCACCTTCCCAGGCCAGCCTTAATCACTGGTCTGTACAGCCACCAAGGCCCCTATATCCTTTTCATGTGTACTGCTTTCAAGCCAGTGTCATTCATCCTATATTTGTGTATTTGAATTCTGCTGGGCACATTACTTTCCCCAACTATTCCAAACACCTCTCAGCAGATAGCTTTGGATATCAACTAACAGCTTTTGTTGTTTTACCTGTCAGAAAGATGTTCACCATTCAGTCATTGTAGTCCCGTGTTTGGAACTCCTGACGTGTATTTGCTCTACAAAATAATGTCAATCGGAGATATACATGTAATCTGGATACACTCTGCAGGGAAGGCAGCAGTTTAACCTTCCCTTCCTCAGGCTTTTTGCCTTCAGAATCCTTTCTCCAGCTGCCTTTCATTCTCATTAATGAAACTTTAGCTTAACATTCACTAGCATGCCATGTTCCATCTAGCCTGATCCTTAGCTGGGCATAATAGGCGGGTGCATTGGCAGAGTAGCAATGTATCCTGGGAACAATAGTTCCCCCTCCCCTTCTCATTACCACTTAATGGGAGATGCTCCGTCTTTGTAAACAACCATTTGTAATTAAAACAACTTGCCAGCAATCTGATTAGATTAAGTATTTAAAAATTAATTTACAATACCTTTCTTCCCTTGTCCCGTGGGTTCCCCCCTCCTGCACTGTGCATTTATGAACATATAATGCATACATTAGCTTGGTTAAAAGTTTAGAAGGATTAATTTGCATTTCAAAGCCATTTCCATGAATCAACTGATACAGCAAGTTGGAACTGGTTCAATTCTATTGTAAGGCTGTGCAAACTGCCCACACAGAATCAGATTTTTGGGCATTGTGGAGACAGAGTGGGGAGTGTATAGCACTAGAGATGAGTTGTTCAGTCGGGCTGAATACTGGAGTACTTGAAAGTGTTGGGAGCGATCATCTGGAGGCATGGGGCAGGGCACTATCAGTATGCCGACAACACATCTCTCCATGCCTTCCAATACAGCCTCAGCTAAGGAATGTGTGTCTCCCCTGAATGAATGGCTGGAGGAGGTAATGGGCAAGATGAAGAAAAACAAATTAAAACCAAATCCAGAAAAGACAGAGGTGCTTACTATCAAAGGTCCTAACCTAGGATTGGAGGTGTATCAACCTGCTCTGGATGGGAGAATTCAAAGATATAGACACAGACATAGGCAAAGACATTTTGGATGGGGTTACAGTCCCCATGAATTATGGGCCCAAACAGACAGGCCAAAATAAAGCTGCTTTGGGTCACTTTGGAGATAGGCTGTTTACATAACACAAACATCTTAAGAGGCCAGAAGCTGCTCCAAAGCTGCGCTCCAGTCTTTAGAATTGGAGCGTGGCTTTGGCGCGGCTTCTGGCCTCTTGGGACGCATACATCATTTAAACAACATACCTCCAAAGTGACCCAAAGCAGCTTTATTTTGGTCTGTCTGTTTGGACCCTATATTCACAACTTGGGAGTGCTGCTGGATCCATTTCTGCAAATGTCAGCCCAGATAGATACGACAGTCAAGAGTGCTTATTATCAGCTTTGGCCGATATGCCAGCTGTGCCCCTTACCTAGAATTGGGAGACTGAATTGGTAGCGCACGCACTGGTAACCTCAAGGCTGAAGTTCGGAAACTTCAATTAATTCAAAATCTAGCAGCCAGATGGGTCGTAGATCCATCTAGGAGTGAGCATGTTGTTGCTCTGTGCCTTCAACATGTTTCCAACTTAAGGTGATCCTAAAGCAAAACCTATTTGGTGGCATGTTTCTTCGGGGGGGGGGGGGCGTGCCATTGCCATCCTTTGAGGTGAAGAAAGTGTGAGTTGGCTGATGTCACCCTGTGACTTTCATGGCTGAGCCAGGATTCGAATCTTGGTCTCAACAGTTGTAATCCAACACTCAAACCACTATGCCACGCTGGCACCCGTAGGAGTGAGTATATCACACCAATAATAAAATCACTCCACTGGCTGCCAGTTAGTTTCTGATCATAGTACAAAGTGTTGCATATTATTTTTAAAGCCCTCCATGGTTTCGGTTCATGTTGCCTATAAGATTGCTTCCTCCCACACAATTCTTCCCATACAGTCAGGTCCTCTGGCGGACAAATACTTCAACCAGCCAGGACAAGACTGGCAAATTTCACCCTGAGTACTTTTTTGTTGACTGCCCCTAGATTGTGGAATGACCTGCTAGGAGAGATTCGATGGCTAACCATGCTGTCTGAATTTAAAGACAAGTTGGTCAGTCTTAAAGACCACTCTCTTCCAGCAGGCCTACCCCGTTGATCTTCAAACATGCATTTAAACTTGTATATTTTTTAATTTATGTCGGGATAATTTTAATGTGTATTTGTTGTTGTTGTGTACCTCCAGGTCGTCTCTGACTTATGGCAAACCTAAGGTGGACCTAACATGGGGTATTTCTCATAGAATCATAGAGTTGGAAGAGACCCCCAAGGGCCATCCAGTCCAACCTTCTGCCATGCAGGAAATCTAAATCAAAGCATCCCCAACAGATGGCCATCCAGCCTCTGTTTAAAGACCTCCAGGGAAGGAGACTCCATTACACTCCGAGGAAGGAGTGTGTTCCACTGTCGAACAGCCCTGACTGTCAGGAGGTTCCTCCTAATGTTGAGGTGGAATCTCTTTTCCTGTGACTTGCATCCATTGCTCCGGGTCCTAGTCTCTGGAGCAGCAGAAAACAAGCTTGCTCCCTCCTCAATATGGCATCCCTTCAAGAATTTAAACAGGGCTACCATATCACTTCTTAACCTTCTCTTCTCCAGGATAAACATCTCCAGCTCCCTAAGGCGTTCCTCATAGGGCATGGTTTCCAGACCCTTCACCATTTTAGTTGCCCTCCTTTAGACATGCTCCAGTTTCTCAATGTCTTTTTTGATTGTTCTGAGCAAGGTTTGTTGAGAAGAGGTTTGCCATTGCCTTCCCCTGAGGCTGAGAGCATGTGCCATGCCCAAAGTCACCCAACGGGTTTCATGGCTGAACTGGGAACCGAACCCTGACCTTCAGAGTCATAGTCATATTAATTGTTGATTGATTTTAATGTTTCTTACTGTAGGGAGAGGCAGGAAATATAAATACTTTTATTTATTTATTTATTTATTTATTTATTATTGTCCAACACTCAAACTACTATGCCATGTAAGAAATAACAAAATAATAAATAAAATAAGAAGAAATAAAAATTATTATTATTGTTATTATTATTATTAGCAGCAGCAGCAGCAGCAGCAAGTGTTTTCTCACTGTCAAGGAGTACTTTATGGAAGATCAGCTTTGCTTTATAGGATTTTCATACCTAATCACCATAGCAGCAAAGGTAATACTATGCCAGTGTAAAACCATGCAAAGCAGATGGATAGATAATACTGTTTCAGCATTAGATAATGCTAAGAGGATCACTATGGCCCCATACAGACAAGCCAAAATAAAGGTGCTTTGGGTCACTTTGGAGGTATGCTGTTTGAATTATTTGTGCATCCTAAGAGGCCAGAAGCCACGCCAAAGCCACACTCCAATCCTAAGGACTGGAGCATGGCTTTGGAGCGGCTTCTGGACTTTTGGGAAACATGCATCATTTAAGCAGCATACCTCCAAAGTGAACTGAAGCAGCTTTATTTTGGCCTGTCTGTATGGGCCCAATATTTCAGCAAAGAACAGCCAAAAATAGTTGGGACTTTAATTATAAAAGGTACATGTACTGGCTTTTTTGAGGAAAGGGTTCTCCATTTTTGCCATCAACTAAACCAATCGCTCGGCGGTGGATACCAGTAATGTTAAAAGTCACAGAACGGCAAGAGAATTCACCGTCACAAGTTGGAGCGATGGCCATCAAGTTGGATGGCTTTTAAAGGGATTAGATAGTTCCAGACTGGAAAAGGCGGACTGTAAGTGGTAGTCATTTTGCCATATGTTGCCTCCAGTATCTGAGACAGTACACTTCTGGGGAACATGAGAAGAACAGTTCTATAAAGCTCAAGTCCTGCTTCTGGACTTCACAAAAGTCATCTGTTTGAAACAATGTAAAAACCTGGATGTGGGACTTGGCTGGTCTTTGGACTGATCTGGCATGGCTATGCTTTAAAACCCAACACAAGACATTCCAATTGGGAGAGAAAAGATCAGTTCTTCTCAGTAAAGTGTGCCTCAGCGGTGGGCAAACTACAGTCTTCCAGACATTTCCAGGTTGTTTTGTTTGAGCATTTTGCCCAAATGTACTGCACAACTCTGAGCTCGGCAAAAGCAAGGCGGGATCGAAAATGCAAATGCTTTCCTGGGTTGTCGCTGTCTCAGCGCCCTCCCCGGTTCTGGATTTGGCAGCCACATTAAAAGTTGAAAAACACTCACTTTTTCACGCATGCACACAGACACACACAGAGAGCCACATTAGAGGACCGACAGATGGATCGCTAGGCATGGATGCCATCTTTTTTTATTTCAAGATTATTTACAGCATCAAAATTTGGCAGCCAGAAGGGGGTCATCGGGTTGGCAAGATTCACCTGCTTTGCATCTTTCTTTTAAGTTGCCACCTGGCTCTCTCATAGGAACTCCACATACCTGAGACTCTGGAAGCAGCCATCTTCTCTCAAGCCGCATGGTCCCCGATGCGCTGCTTGACACATTTGTGCAGTCAAAGATGACATTCGGAGGAGGTGGAGGGGGGCAAAAAAGACGCAACTTTAGCAAAACAGAAGGCAGAAAGAGTGGGAAATTCAACTCCGCCATTTCTAGCTAACATCAGAAATAACCACCCTGCTAAGGCAGGTGTATTGAAATTCATGGTGTAGTAGTAGTTAGGCCATGTTGCATCAAATACCAGTCCTGCTAAAAATGTGAGAAAGTTCCTTTCCTCTCTAACTTATTAACAGTCATGCAAACAGATGACTTTAGAACAAGGCCAGCTAGTCATAGAACTCGGGGACATGGGTACAGCTTGCATATCAAGGGTGGATAACCTGTGGCCCTAAACGTCATTTCCAAAACCTATCCTTTCCAAAGCCATCTGTTAAAGAAGAAGGGGAGTCAAAAAAAGAGATGCAGAGAGACGAGAGTCGGAAAGGAAAAAGGTGGCAGGGAGTGAAGGAGAATGAATGAAGTGACAGAAAGAGAGAGGCGTCGGAGAGAAGGGAAAGAGTGGCAGAGAAAGAGAGAGATGGCAGAAGGAGAGAGAGAAAAAGGGTGGCAGAGAAAGGGAAATAGGATGGACTTGTCTACATTGAGTCCCATCCATTGCTGACTGCAACCTTGTATACAGGCTTCATGTCATCCCCAACAAGGTTAAAATTGCTTAACCTTGTTGTAGACTACTACCATTACCCAGTATTACAGCAAAGTTTAGAGTAGAAAACTGGGTACAAGGAAAGGCCTGCCCTGCGTTTTTCTAAAAGTGTCCATCCCAGCAAGATTGTGTTTCGCGCCGAGAGGAACATTGCAAAGTAGTAGAGCAGCTTGTGGGCTATTGTAACCTGATCAGTGTTGCCAATTCCTGGGTGATTCCCCGGAATCTGGGGAATTTAATTAATTTCTTTCCGGGGATTTTGACTGAATATGCCGGTAAATATTGGGGAAATCCGGGGATTAGGGATTTTGGTAAAACATTCCAGGGAATATCTTCAAGGCTTGTTGGCAACACTGAACCTGATAGCACTGAGAAAATCTGTTTAGTTTGGAAGCTGCATTAATAAATGTTTGAGCAGCTTGCACTGCAACTCCCAGCAGTCCTAGCTGGCATAGACAACGGTGCGGAATGCTGGGAGCCGTGGTCCAAAATATATCTGGAGGGTGGCGTTTTGCTCGCCCCTGGCTTAGAGGGTCTGTGCCCGTTACTCCTTGGGTCAGCGTAGCCATACCTTTGTGTGGCTATGTCTAATTTTTTATGAACAAAACAATAATAAAATGAATTCTTATACTACAAATAATAATCATGAATTAAAGAGCACTCGGTAAAGTAGCCGGCTGTAGGAGCTCTGTTATGCAGCAGCCTCAGGACCCTGGTGCCAGCCAAAGAATCTTGACTGAGATTCAGGACCATGGCTAGCAATGCAATAGACAGATTGTCACAACATTGACCTGGAGTAACTGACAGTAGTTTACAGCTTTGCCAAGAGAATCCTCCTACACCTCCTCAAGCTCTGAAAAACCGGCTTTCTTAAAAGGGTTAAGTGCCTTTTCCTGCATTCATTGGCTTTTTCCAGGGACTGAGAGGTGGGAAGTCCAAAGACTGAGGACCAAGCCTATGGTAGTCTTGGATCCACTTCTCAGAATCAGAGGACAGCAATACTTCCCCACTTCTGACCCCTCGTCTGATCTTCCATTGAAGAACCCAGCCTCGCTAGGGTCTCAGTCCATAGGACAAGCAGTGTACATGGCATCACATCCTTCTCTATTTCATTCTCCAACAACCTTGTGAAGTAGGCTGGCTAAGGGACAGAAAGAAAAATGTGACACTCCTATGTGGGAAATGTGATTGGCAGCTGCCAATTCCGGTCCAATGGGACCAATTGGAGTATCACAGTAAAATAGTGGGTTTTGTGTGGGGCGGGAGGAGATTTAGAGCAGGTAACAAGGGTAGGCAATGCTGGGGCTCTGGCAACTAGCTGAGTTGACTAAATCTGTCTGTCAATAAAGATGGCAGGATCTGAACCTTCACCATTTCGAGGGGCTTTACTACAAGTGAAGTGGGGCACTGACTAAGCATGATGGACTTCACTCATATGACACAGCAGTACACCCAACCAGTGTCAACCATTCCATTAGGCCAAGTGAGGCAATGTGTCTCAGGCCTAAATCCTATTGCAGTGGTCCTCAACCTGTGGGTCGCAACCCCTTTGGGGGTTGAACAACCATTTCACAGGGGATGCCTAAGACCATCGGAAAACACATATTTCCGATGGTCTTAGGAACTGAGACACCACTCCTCTATGCAGAGGATCACCACAACATGAGAAACTGTATTAAAAGGTCACGGCATTTGGAAGGTTGAGAACCACTTTCCTATTGTAATTCAAACTAGAGCAGACCAATTGAATCAATGAGATTTAAGTGTTCAACAATTCATTCAAGAGATCTACTATGTTTGGGACTATCAATGGGCTTCAGACCTCAGAGAGCAGATTCGGTGCACCATTTCAAATGCAGCAATTTGGTAGTTATTCATTCATTCTTGTTGTATTTGTACTGCATTTTTATCAAGTAAAAAACCAGATGTGGGAGTAGGGTAGTATTTGGACTGATCCAACATGGACATGCTTAAAAAACCAACACAAGACATTCCAAGTAGGAAAGATTCTTGCTCAGTTTTCTACCTTGTGTGCCAAAATAACTTAGCGTGACTTGGTGGTGCCTGTGCTATCTCAGGCAGCAAAAGACCTTGGGCAAGCCTTGCTCCCCAGTCAACAACTGATCTTGGTCTCCGTAGGGCATGAGCAAACAACTGTTAACTACTCTTTTGTAGACTTTTGGACTAAGACTTGCAGCAGCTCCCATCATTGGCTTGGAAGACTAGGGGTGATGCAAGCTGTAGGCCAAAAAATACGTGGAGGGGCACAGTTGCCCACCCTGCTGTAGAAGGAGGAGATCAACAAGTATCTACTATCCTCTGTCAAGAACATCCTTCAACCACAGTCAACTTCTTAATGGAAGAACCCCTGGTAAAAATTAGGAGCACCAGATTGAAACCAACCCCTGCGGCAAAATATACACAAGGGACATTCAGCATCTATGGGAGCACATTTTCAAGAGAAGACGCATGGGATTCTAGAGTCTTGAGAATTTTCCAGTGTATTCTCGCAGATGTGTGCACACACATACAAACACATACTGACACAGGGGCCAATTGCTCATTCCAGCTCAAGCGGACCAATTGATTCAATAGGATTTATAGAAATGCCATCTTATCATTCATCGGTTGATTACATGGGTCTACTCTAAGCAGGTCTAGCAAGTAGACTGAGGCCAGCATCAACATGTGCATTTGCATATTAAGCGCATATACCAAAAACACCAAATGAGATCTCCGCTACATATGGCATCATCACCCCCTTTTATAACACTCGGAAGTTCATAATGGAGATTAGTTTGCTGGCCCGACTCCAGTCACGCTAACCGTTTTTAAAAGCACATACCTCTTTCAAATGAAGCCAGCTCACAGAAAAAACGCAGAGCATGCTGGCTATTATTTTCAAAAGGATGAATCCGCAGAAATAAATCCTAATGAGTGTCCAAAAGGGAGAAATTTAAATATAGCTGGCAATTGTATACTCCATTAATCCCGAACATAGTACTATACAGTTAGCAAAAAATAATAATGCTAAATCTTTCAACAATAACAAAAAAATCCACATTTTTATGTAGTACAGGGCAAATATGTTTGTTTAAACAACAAAAACAATAACCTAAGAGAGCAAATACCTAGATGTTGCCCCTCCATAGTTAACACCTGGACTCCAGACTGAGCAGAAACAGCTCACTTCACCACAGTTCTCCCCTTAATAGTGAGATGCATTGTTTCTTTTCTCTTCAAATTACAGCCATTATTTCTAAATTTGCTTCCATGTATGGAAATCAGCATGTGTGCATTTTATGCACACCTGTGTCCTCTATTAGTGGCGATGCGCAAGTAGCCTCCTGAGCCAAAGATCCCCCCGGAACGTACCAGCCAACTTTCTTGGCCTCCTCAAAGTAATTGAACCCCGCATGTGCAAAAGTTAGTTTTGAACTACAATTCCCATAATCCCTGAGGCAGCAAAAATTCAAAGCAGCGACTTTTCCACAGGCTGTTTCCACCACAGTATTGCAAGCCAATTACGACAACCAGCTGGTTTTCGACACGCGGCGAAGGAGCTGCATGTGTGCTTCCATGCGGAGGCAGTCAAAAGTAATTACTGCTCCCCCACTTTGTAGCCCCATGTGGTTACCATCCAAGAAAATTTGTCCATTTTATTCTACTGAATGTACAAAAGTAGCACTTGAGATCAGATGGGGGGAAAAGTTTCACTGGCGATGGGTTTGCTTTTGGACACAGTTCAAACTACTGGTTGTTGCCTACTAATCCCTACACATCTTGGGTCAGACAGTCTGAAAGGTCATATTACTTTACATAAGCCTGCCCGATTCTGAAGAGCATCAAAGGAGGCCTTGCTCTCATGCCCACCACTGGCACATTTAGTGAGGATGCATGAAAGGCCCTTCTTGGTGGTTTTGCCCAGGCTATGGAACATTCTCCTGTGAAAGTCTAGGCTGCCTCATCTCTGCTTTCCTACAGTTAAGCAAAGATCTATTTACACCAGCTTTTTAAGATTACTCTTAGAAATTTATCGCACACCATTTTCCCCCTGTTATGGGCACTGGAAGGGGACTCTCAACCAGGAAAAAATGGATTTTATCGCACAGCAAATCGTCCTCAAAAGGGCCCCGTTCCGTCCCCCGGCACCAAGCAGTCCCCATTCAGTGCTGAGGGGCGCCATTTTCCTCAGTCGGCAAACTCCCAACCAGAACATTTAACGCTCCTTGGCACGTTATGGGGACAGTTTGGTGCAGGGGGATGGAACGGGGCTCTTTTGAGGATGATTTGCTGTGTGATAAAATTCATTTTTTACCAGTTGTGCGCGACCCCAAGAGTCCCCTTCCAGTGCCCATAACGGTGAGGGGAGAGAAGGTGTGCGATAAACTTCTTAGTCACACAGAGGGCCTTCTCTGCTTTCCCAGCCCAGTTATAGAATACCTTTCCCTTGGAGACCCAAGTGGTGCCAACATTGCTGTTAGAAAATATGGCTCTCATATATATATATATATATATATATATATACACACACACACACACACACACACACACACACACTCGCATGCGCACACACACAGAGCGAGAGAGAGAGAAAGGGGGGCTCCGTTTTCACAGGGGATCTGTTCCAACTCTCCTGCAGAAACGGAGACCTGCTGATATTCAAGCCCCATAAGCTTGAATGGGGCACATGCCCATAAGCATGCACCGCGGGGGCCCACCCCATTGAATTTAATAGAGGTCATCCCTCTGTGAATATTCAAGACCATGGATCTCAAGTCCACGAGAACGGAGGGGTGACTGTATATAACAGAGGAGTGACTGTATATATATATATATTGAGATAACCTCTTTCAAAAAGGTATCACAGCAGCTTCTCAATTATTGTCTTTAAAAAACTGATGCACAGCCTTAAACATCGCAACACAGCACTGCAGTCATAAATAACAACATGTCTGTTCTTTCCAATCAGGGAAGAGGAAGATTTAAATCATGTGTTTGATGGGTTTATTACCAGGTCCCAAAGAAGATAAGGGCCTGTGACCAACCCTTTGCACTTAGAACGGATCATAAATCTTTGCTTCTCCATCTGTTTCAAAAGGGCTTCAAACTAGAAGGGGGAGGCTCAACAGAGCACTCAAATGGGAAAATATGCCAGGGAATTTCACCTGATTCCAGCACATGGTAGCATCTGCTTTTGCCCCAATACTATGGGAAATATAATGGGGCCAAGTCTGGAATGCCTTAAGGCAGCTGTTTAACTAGTGATATGTTTTATGTTTATCAGACCTAATGTCCAGTGGTGGTTGCTAGCAATAGTGTCATGCAATGTTCTCACCTGAATGCCAAAGGGGCTCTCCAAGGTGTTGACTCCTTTCCGTGGATAGGACAGCTCTTTTAAAGTTCAGACTAAAGCCCAGAGTGGATTTAGCACTTTACTGCTACCAGAAGCAACATCTGCTATTGCTACTTGTCTCTACTGTTGAGGACCAATTTAGTATTCAGGACGACGCCATCATCATCCCAATGATTTATTTATTCTCTTCTTGCTCTGTACACATATACATAGACGCGCATACCCCAAAACAATATTGCAATCTTCCCTTTTAAAGCGCTCCTTCCATCAGAAAGAGCACCCAGAGAATACATTTCATGCAAGATTACAAGACTCGGCAACAAAAAGGGCAGCCTCTTAATATAGGGGTCAAGAACCTCAGGCCCTAGGGACAACTCTGGCCTTTCTGGGGTCCCAATCTTGTCTGGTGGGCTCCCTGAGAAGGATAAATCTCTTCATCAGGGCACAATGATTTGGTGGCTTTGCAGCTTTTGTTTAGGCACCTAAGGTGCAGCTATCAGCGAAATCTTTACATTAAGATGTGCTAACACAATGGTTCTCAAATGGTGGAGCAGGACCCTCCGGGGGAGAGGCCCAAGAGTTGCTCAAGCGGGGCATGAGATTTGGAGGCCCTGACTTTCTCTCACATACGAATGGTCTCTCACACACACAGGCTGCATCCGCACTGCAGAAATAATCCAGTTTGACACCCCCTTCCCTGCCATGACTCAATGCTCTGGAATTCTGGGAATTGTAATTGTACAGTTGTCCGTTGTTATCCGTTGAGGATCCATTCCAAAACACCACCACACAGGACCTAAAGTCCTATTCTTTTCAATGGGCACACCTGTGCCCGCATGTGCAGCTGTGTGAATGCACACAGCCATGTGCACACGTGCCCATTGAAAAAGCCAAGGCTTGCCATCCATGGAAGCTCAGATCTGCAGATGGCAAGTCCACGGTTGGGACAGGCTTACTGTAATTGTAAATGGAATTCTGGTGTCACAACAAACTACAGTTCCCAGAGTTTTATAGCACTGAGCCATGGCCGTTAAAGCAGTGCCAACCTGGATTATTTCTGCAGTGTGGACACAGTCTACAACAGACCCATGGCCTCTGATTGCAGCCAACAGCCTGTTACCTTACCCTACACCCCTCTCACCAGATGCAGGGTTTCATATTTGATATCTAGGCATGTTTTTGGGAGGTCACAATGATCTTTGGAACACTGGGAAGTCACACATGTGAGAAGGCATGCTGGCCCAAAGACATGTGGGAGACCTAGACTGTACTAAAATAAAAGACAAATGGGATTGTTGCTCACTCCATCTCTCCTCCAGGCTTTCCACATTTCCTCTTGCAATGGAGACATAGGGAGTCACACCGAAAAAGCAGTTGAAGACCATCTTCTACCTCACCCCATGCTGTCTCTCAGGATTGTCCCAATCCAATCACTGTTTTGTCACTCCAAATTAAAGTAATCAGCCAATTTGTCCCCTTTTGTCAATTCTGTGGGAAACCCATCAAAGCCTTTGTTACACCCCTCAAGGGTATGAATTCAGATATACAAGTCCATCCCACACAGGGTCATGATGCCCACAGTTGGTCCCAAGGTTGGGTCCCTGTTCAACAGACCAGAAATCTTCTCTGTATAGCCCTCAGGCACTGTCTGAGCCATGCTCCATTTTCTATTGACCTACCTCCAGGACTGGTAATTTTCATCCCCTCTAATTCCTAACTTCTCACTATCCAGATTTCCACTCCTTCCTTTCTGTTAGTCTTGTATGGTTCTTAAGGTTGCAATGGTTTTGGGGTTTGCATGCACCTTTCTAAATAAAACCTTTATATTTACGGAAATTGGAGTCTCTCTGCAGTACTGGTGTGCATAGGTGAAAAGATCCCCAAAGTTACCCTCCTCTTTCAGGCTTCCTTTTGAGCTAATAATTCCCCTCCAAATACCAAGGAGATGCTGACACTGTTGGTGGGGACCCCAACGCCATCTTTTAGGGTAGCAAGCCATACTGACTATGTAAGGAAACCTAGGTTGGAGAATATGGGACTCAACAGACAGGCGGTTCGGTGCCACCCGTCTTTGCCCTGCATCATTTCCGCAGCCACCAAACAGCGCAGCAAGGATGTGCTGCTGAAAACACGTTGCCTAAAGCGGCTTCTTTTTTGTGGCTCCATAAACAGAAAAGGGCACCACCATGACGCCACTTCCCAGGAGCAACGTCTGCACGCTGCACTACACGTGCGTCATCATGAAGGCCCCCATGTGGATGGGAGGCCACCATGATGGCGCCGTCAAAGCGCGGCAGGGCTCGGGAGCGTTCAGTCACGCCGCACTCCTGAGCCCTAGTTTTGGCCCTAGGGCGTCACAAAGTGCCCGTTTGTACCGGGCCTATACATGTCATTTCCAGATGGTGCAAGCTGTGACCAATTTCAGAGAGGAATGTGACAGAGATGAAGGGAGAGTAAAAGCAACCAGCCCATGAACACACCACCTCCATCGCACACACAGCAAGATTCTCCGAGCCAAAAAAAAAAGTGTCTCTTCAAAGCTGTATCGTCCCCAATCATAAAGTACGCCCAATCCAATTTGGATTACATCGATTTTTTTAATGTAACTATTTTAGAGCCCAAGAACCCAGAGAGGGAATATTGATCAGCTAAAGAGTCAGATGTCGACAAATGGCGCACTGATGCCAAGCTTGACAAATTGGGGTTGATAATTAAAAACTGAACCACCACAGCTCTGTAGACTTTTGTACCATTTTGAAAGATCTGCAGACAAAGATCTGTACAATTTATTTATATTTGTTTTAGAAGGAGGCATTAATTATGGAAATTCACTCCCAGTGCCATCACCTCATCCGTCTCTTGAACCCTTTGGCTCCTCAGCTGACAAACTCCAAAAGGATGAAAACTACAGACTTTGGGCTTTCCAGACATTTGCAACTTCAGTGCCCAGACTCTCTGGCCAACATGATTAATGTTCATGAGAACTATGAACCAAAAATACCAGTAGAGCCAATGGCACCCTATTCCTTCTCTAAGCAGAGCTCGGGGAAAGTCACTTTTTAGGACAGTCATGCTAGAAGTTATACAGCCGGCCCTTCTTATACATGGATTTTTTATACATGGATTCAAGCATCCACGGTTTGAAAATGTTCAAAATTACGTATAAATTTCAAATATCAAACCTCTATTTCCCATTTTTTATAAGGGACACCATTTTGCTATGTCATTATATTTAATGGGACTTGAGCATACATGGATTTTGTCATACATGGGGGATCTTGGAAACAAACCCCAGCGGGTAACAAGGGACCACTGTAGTTAACAAGTAAAATAATTGAAAAAATTAAATTAATTTTAAAAATTATTCTTTTAATTTTTTTAAAAAAACATCGCATCTTACCAAATTTTCACTTTCACCACCTGAAACAATATGCACATAAATGCAGAATGTACATCTAAATGCATTTAGGCTGCGCGTATGAAGTTGTAATTTAAAAGGTACAATTTTAATGTTGCTAGTTGTTTCGGTCACAACCATTGCCATTACGTTCAACGACATATGGGAATTATGATTCAAGAATAACGTTAGTACAAAAAATATTGTATGGTGTGGTATGGAAGGAAGTCAGGGGGGGGGGGGGTGCCACCATGAATAACCACACTAGGTGATGCCACTCCTAGTGATGCCACTGGTCCAGGGGTTAAGTTATGACACCTCAACTGTTTTCCTTTTGACACTCCCCCAAAACGTACCTTGAAACTGGGATACCTGAGATTCTCAGTGCTTTAAAACTGTAAATCCCAGTAAGCTCACTAAGGCTTGATTCTGAATAGACATGCATGGATAGGATTGCCCTGTAGATGCACCATTATCATCATTAATATTGTAATTCCCATCATCAGTATTATCATCATCGTCGTCTCCCCCTTTCCAAAATATTTGGTGGTTGCTAACAATTTCATGAACAGAGATGGTTCAGACCACTGTACAGTGAAAAAGAAAAGAAAATATGGCCATTGAGGAGCACGTTTGGAAAATTTCCCCTTTACTTGGAAAGACAATCTTTGTTTGGATTACGACTCCCATGCGTTGTTCAAAGCAGAATTTGCCAAGGTGTTAAAAACAGTGCTGGCAAAAGTTTGTTTGTTTTCCATTCAATAAAGATCTTGAGAAAGCGAGTTTCCAACCAGAGGAATGTTTTGTGGTCTGTTAGAGTTTGTGTTTTAAATTTGAATGAGGCCCTCTGAATAACTAGTATTTCAGCATTTCAAGTGACTTCACCAGAACCCACTCGCATGACAATAGTAGGGGAGCAACACCTAGGCTTCAGGTTTGGGCCCTGAAATCTCAACATCTGGGGTGTTCCTGGACACACTGGGGTTATGACTTTTTCTTTTCTGTGAGAAGTTCTTCATCTTTAATATCTATATGACTGGCAGGTACGTCTTCGCTTTCTCAGTGCTGGGAATCGCTGTGCTGTTTGAATTTGGCCAGTATAAATGGGGAAGTGTTTCCTTTCCATTTGTCTTTTGAGAACATAACCAAAATTCATAAATTACCTACTTCAGACAGAAAAAACTTGAGGCTTAGAAAACACGAATACAGGAGAAAGCAAGACAAAAGAATGAATGGAGTACAAACCAGTTTTGAACGCAGTTTGCAGCAACTGAGGGGGAAAACAGGACAAGAGAGAAACTTGAGCCTAGGGCTAGGCATCATGGTGGAGGTTCACTTCCAAACAGCCTCGAGAGAGCAAACGGAGTCCCTTTACTTTGGGGGACTGCTTGGATCCCCTTCACCACAGAGGGGGGGGGGGGGGGAGAAAAGAAGAGCTCTTTGCTTTCACATTTGTCACTCTGCTTAAGCTTTGTGAGTTTTGCTGGAACATCGCTGGCAGGCTGGAGCTGCACTGCTGCTCCTGCTTACTTTTTTCGGACAGGCAGAAGAAGCAATGTTTGTTGTAGAGGTCAACTTGAAGCAGTGCGGGGAAGGTACGTCTCTGGGGAAGGATGGGGAGGCGTAGCCGAGGGTCGGTTCTTCAAGACAGTCCTTTGCCGTTCTCAAATTGAGAGTTTCTCAAGAAGCTTCTCCCATTGCACCCGGTCACCTTGGGAGCAGCAACCAAGCAGCCGGTCAAGAAGCAACCAAGATGTGTCTCACCCATGCCAGCCCTTGTTGTAAAGCCCGCACAGCCCAAAGTCTTCCATAGCTTCTCCCAGGGTGACCAGGTGCAACGGGAGCCACGGAAGCCTACAATGTAGACTCTCCTTGGGAAGGGGAGGTTGTTACAGGGAGTGAGTGCCTGGACTTCACATTGACCACTACCCTATTGCACGAAAATCCTTAAGTGTCATCATTTCCCCCCTCTCCCCCCCAAAAAAAACCCTTTCCACTTATTGTAACTAGATTTCTGGTTGTTTTATTTGTGCAAACAGTTTTCCATGCGGACAAGTCATGGAACCCAAGGCTGTAATTTCAAAAACAGCCCAAGGTGGAGGCTGAAATCTTGATGACATGCGACACCGGTGTAACTATGCTGGTGCATGAAATGGCCACAGGAAAGAAAAGGCCACAGACACAGTGGCTGTGACAAGAGGAAAGCACTGGAGAAGCAGGTCGCTTGGAGCCAACAGATCCTACCACCAAGTCATGACCCTGGAAAAAGATACACCAAGAGGATTCAGCCAGCAGGGAAACCGACATTTCCATTCATATCATCCCCACCAGGACATGGAACTGGAGTGTCAGCTTCTAAATATCCCAGGGATCTCTCACATCACAAGAAGCACAAAAATACATTTTTTGTTGCAGCAGCTCTGCGGCAGCAAAATCCACTTCAGAAGTGTATTTCCACCAACAGAAGTGCTCAGAGAACTACACCCACCACCTATCCTCACCATGGTAGCCACAACCCACACCAGAGAACATGGAAATCAGTGATGGGAGAATGCCACAAAAGCTGGAATGCTATAATGAGACTGGGGCAGAGGGAGGGAGACAAGAATGCCAAGCTGAAATGAAGTGGAGCCATCAAGGCTGTCCCAAGACATTCTGCTTCTGCCTCAAGCAAAGGACAAGATGCCCCCCTGCCCAGATTCCATGACACTTAGATGAGCAGCTGAAACTTCCTCCGATAATGCCAATTGGGTAGACTTCCCCAGCACAAGTGAGGGATAAAGCAGACTGGTACAGGACAGGCTGTGGGACAAGGGCTGTCAGATCTCAGGGCTTGGACCCTGAGATCTCAGGGTGAGGTGCACGATGTCTTTGAAAATGTATGTGCATGGCTCAGTGACTTTTTATTTGATTGGCACATTCTGATGACACCACCAGAGTGGCTCCATGTTGCCTCCTATGACATCCCAAGGAACCATCCACAGAATATCTGGAATACTGTGTCTAGTACTGGAATACTGGGCACCACAGGTCAAAAAGGATGTTGAAAAACTGGAGCATGTCCAGAGTAGGGCAACCAAAATTATGAAGGGTCTGGAAACCATGCCCTGTGAGGAGGAACTTAGGGAGCTGGGTATGTTTAGCCTGGAGAAGAGAAGGTTAAGAGGTGATAGGATAGCCCTGTTTAAGTATTTAAAGGGGTGTCATATTGAGGCTAGAGCAAGCTTGTTTTCTGCTGCTCCAGAGATTAGGACCTCGAGCAATGTATAGAAGCTACAGGAAAAGAGATTCCACCTCAACATGAGGAACTTCCTGACAGTAAGAGTGGTTTGACAGTGGAAGATGCTCCCTCTGAGAGTAGTGGTGTCTCCTTCTTTGGAAGTCTTTAAACAGAGGCTGAGTGGCCAAGTGTCAGGTATGCTTTGATTGTGAGTTCCTGCATGGCAGAATGGGGTTGGAATGGATGGCCCTTCTGGTCTCTTCCAACTCTATGACAAAGCTTGGAAAAGGTCATTTGTTTGGAGTAAAGTCTCACAATCCCCCAGCCAGCATGACCAGTGGCTGAGAGATACGGGGGATTTATAGACCAAAAAAGTGATGCTGTGCAAACTGTGATGGAGGGTAATTGGTGCACTTGCCCCTTCATCCATAAATGTATCCAATATCCTTTAGCTGTTTAAGAATGTGATGATCCTGACAATTTTCCAGAAAAATTCAGCCTCTGCATGCAGCTACTCAGTTTTCTTCTTACACAGCCCCCCTTCACCTGTCAGTTTCTAATCCATTTTGATGTTATTTGGTTAAGCTTCAGCAAGGAGTGGCCTACAAATTTGGGGAAAGGGGACGTCCGGGTGCGGGGTTTGCTGCTTTCCCCAGCAAGAGTCTGATAAAACACCATCCTGAGCGCTCTGTCGGGAGAAAGGAAAATGCAATTTGCAACTCAAGAATCTGCGAATGTACTGGGAGGTTTTATGATTGGGGGGAAAAATCCCCCATGTGGCACTCTCATTCTCACTCATCCACTCTTTCCATACAGAAGGGATACAGTTAGTGTTGCCAAAGAGGCAAAAAGGAATATTCTCTGAGCAGCGCCTTTTCTCTCTGTATACAGCGATGGATGAGAGCCAGCATGGTGTAGCAGTTTGAACGCTAAACTATGACTCTGAAGGACAGGGTTCAAATCCCTGCTCAGCCATGAAACCCACTGGTGACCATGTCACATTCTCGCAGCCTCAGAGGATGGCCAGGACAAACCCCTTCTGAACAAACCTAGCCAAGAAAACCCCGTGACAGGTTCACCTTACAGCCACCATAAGTCCGAGACAACTTGAAAGCACACAACAACAACATGGAGATAGAATCAGAGAGTTGGAATAGACCGCAAAAGGCCATCAAGGGCCATCCAGTCCACCCCCTGCCATGCAGGAAATCTAAATCAAAGCATCCCCAACAGATATATACATTCCCAAAAAACCTTTCATTTAAAGCAGAAGTTGGCAAGAAGGTTATACACAGGCTGGCTGGGAAGGAACCTCCAATTGATAACACCAACAGAGGCAGCTAACTCCAAGCAGATAGAAAGTGTCCTTGCCTGTGAGAGTCCATTGAGAGAAAGCTGTTGGTCAAGCAGTCCAAGTCAAGGAAGGCAACAGGAATCAAGGTCAACACAGTCCAAAGGTCAAAGAAGACTGAAGTAAGAATGCAGGACTCTCAACACAGGTAACAGGAACACTGACCAAAAAACAAACCAGTTACTTCCAGCAACTCCTTAAGCAAACTCAGCTCTTAAATAGCCTGACCCCAGCTGGTTTTAATCAGAGCTTGCTGCTTAGCCTGAAGCCTGGCTGAGCATCTTAGCTCTGTCTTTTGTTGGATTCTTTTTTTCCTCCTTCACTGAAGACTTAAGACCCCAGCTATGTCTTCTGTCTCATCAGCTGCAGGTGAGTCTTGCCCTTGTCCTGCTGGCTGAGGCTGCAACTCCACAGGATGAGCTGACTGAGGCTCTTCTGCAAAGAGGGCTGGCTGCTCTGCAACAGGGAGAGCTGCAGGCTGTTCCCTGTCTGGAAGACTTGCCTGGGTCCCTTCCTCAGCCTCCTCATCGGACCCTTCCTCCAGGCCCCAGTCCTGCAGCTCTTGGCCCATGACAACTACAATCTCAAGGATTCTCCGGGTAAAGTTGGGACCGTTGAACCAGTACGAAACAGTTATTAAAATGTGAAGTCGAAGGCGTTCGTGGCTGGCATCCATAGTTTTTTGTGGGGTTTTTTGGCTCTGTGGCCATGTTCTAGAAGAGTTTCTTCCTGACGTTTCACCTGCATCTGTGGCTGGCATCTTCAGAGAATGATGACATGGAAGAGAGTGGGGTATATATATACACTGTGTGACCCCCATTCTCTTCCATGCCAGCATTCTCTGAAGATGCCTGCCACAGATGCTGGCAAAACATCAGGAATAAACTCTAGAACATGGCCACAGAGCCTGAAAAACCCATTAAAAACTGTAGTTATTCAAATATTAGTAGACATTTGCCTTTTTGAAGGTTTTGGTTAGAATCAGAATCACAGAGTTGGAAGGGACCTCAAAGGCCATCCAGTCCAACCCCCCCCCCTTTTGCCATGCGGGAACTCATGATCAAAGCCCTCCGTGCAACAAATGGCCAGCCAGCCTCTGTTTAAAAATCTCCAAAGGAGGAGACTCCACCATTCTCCCAGGCAGCCTACTCCACTGTAAAACAGCTCTCACAGTTAGGAAGTTTCTCCTAATGTTGAGGTGGGATCTCTTTTCCCGTGGTGCAAAGAAGCAATATGAAACCAGACAGAACACACAGAGAGAAATCTAATTAAAAGCATAACCCAGTGCAGACATAATGGGAAGCACAGGGTCCTGTTACATAAAACTACCTGTAGTGAACATCAGCCTCACCATCTTCTTCTTACTCTTTTTCACACAGAGGAAGAGATCAGAAGCATCTACTTACGTTTTCAAATCCGCCACCTTTACCTGCGATATGCAAAGTTGGAGAACCAACTGTTGTTTAAGCACAAGCTAAGATCTGAAACCATGATTTGATCCCAGATCGCTCTCAGCAGTCATAGTTTAAACAAACCATCATTCTCTGTATTTTGGTACAACAGAGAGTTGTGATTTCTTTACAAGTGGAAGTAGAAATTTCAAATCACTTTGTATGTGTAAGAAAGGTGACAAAAGGGAGGGAGACAAAGTATAGCTTGGCTCAGTCATGTAATGGGTTGTCCCATTGCATTTGAACCCGGTCGCTCTGTTTGACCCAGCTGGCCTTCCCAGGTAAGTTCTGTAAAATCAATTGGAGTGGGGGCAGAGTAAAGAACAAGCTAACTCATTTCAAACACATAGTAGTCGGGGTGTAAACTATTAATTCCATCTGTACACAAGTTGCAAAGCAGAATTTGCAAAACAGCTGAAATTGACAGACCTTTCCGAGTTTGTTCAGTTCTGGGAAGGCTGACAATGTACCAAGTTATTTTGGTTACAGTATTATAGACTTGTTGAGCACCACACAGATGTCAACACTCATCATAGCTTTTCTTCTGCCATGCCAATCCCCACTTGTTGTCAAGGGGCTTGATATCCAGACAAAGTTAGCTAAAGTGAAGTCCTGTTTCACTGCATTCATTGCATGCATTAGTTCAGATCTGGAAAATGGTTATAGTATCAAATGATACACATTGGAGTGAGAGGTCACAGAAAGGATATCAATGTAATGTTGGACTAGTGATGTTACATGATGTCCTACTCATCCCATACATCTCCGGAGAATAAGCTGTAATGATCCTGGAACATCTTATTAACTCTGTGAATGGTTTGTTGATAGCGTTTCATTTGCACCATAGCGAAGGTGCAGAAGCCAATAACAATTGATCGACGCTATTGTGGAACAATCTGGGACCTTTAGTGCCGGACATCCATATGCACCCAGCCCTATTAGCGGTGCCCGTGTGCCATCTTGCCACAGCCCTGCCCACACGGGGTGCACAACGATGTCACATGGGCGTCCGCGTGCCCAAAAAGTGCTCACTGGAAGCAGCAGCATCAGGGCGCATGAGCGCCATTATGGCACTCCAAAAAAGAAGCCGCTCTAGGCAGCTTCTTTTTAGGGAGTGCATCAGTGCCATGCAGTGCGGTTGGCAGAGCACCGACGGTACCATGTTCAGGACGGTACCATGATTTCCAGAAATACACAGTCACGCCCAAACAGCACATGTGGGAAATGTTCAATCACAATATAATAACAATACATGAATAGGATTCGTTTTGTATGCAGAATGCAATGCGTTTCTCTTTTGTTTCTGTATCGTTGTTACAGAACCATTGAGCAACTATGCGAAAACATTGATCACTATAGCGCTATGCTTCTGTTGTCTTCAAAGAGCACGATTGTTGTGGAATTGGCCCTAGTGTGATAATCTCCTAAAGCTTTTATCCCCCAGTTTTGGTACAGAAAGTGCTGGATGTCATCGGGGCTGTTTGCACCAGAACCGGGGTTCGGGATGTGCATCATCCAAGGGCTTACATATCTATAAGTGAATATTTCACCATGATTAACTCGGGTTGTATATTGTGGTTTCAGTCTCTTTTATTTGAATATGTATCTGCTGGAATCTCTTCCTGAAGAACCTCACAAGTCTCTCCGCAGTCACTGCCTGCTTCGTTTCAGAAGCCTCCAGCAACCTTGAGGACTAGAAGTGTCCTTTAATTTAACAACTTTTAATCAGTTCCAAAGGCCAGAGTACTTCAAGGCAATCAGATCTTAACCTTATCCCGGCTCATTCATCACAAACTCAAGACGAAAAATCCACTTAAGTATTTTTTAAAGAATTGTAACTGTATTTTGCAAAATGAAAGGGGAAAATTGTATGTGGAGGAGATAAAAATGCATTTAGCTTTCACCGGGAGGATAAGAAGAAAGCTTGTCCGTGAATATATGCACACGCGCACATGGATGCCCCTAATAGGCATGGCACTTTCGAAAGCAGGAAGGAAAATTTTGCACCGAAACTGAGGATCCTGAGCCATGCACAAATCTTACTAGTAAAGCCCCCACATGTTTCCTTTAAAAGAAGGCACTGTATTTTCAATCTCCGGGTGAAATAAAACAAAAAATAAAGCATTCTTCGACCGAAAAGGAGATCGTCCAAAATAACCAATCTATTCCAAAGGCCAAAGAGTGGCCTCCCATCTTTTCTTGTCTTTCAATGGCATCTTTCTGTTGGTGTTTAGTAAGCTGAGACGCCCATTTGAACAACTTGATTAAACCCAAGAAAACAGCCATGATGGCTCTCTTGTCACCCAACTTGGCTCCCCAGATTTTCATTACTTTTAAAGAGAAAGACGAGGAAAGTGTCAACATAGATCAACTAACGTCTCGCCTCAGTGATTCTTTGCTTTGAGAAGAAAGAATGAATGAACGAACAGCCAGCTCACTTGGCATAGGAAGCCAGGATGATTCTGGGGAGATAGGAGAATAGAGGACTGAAAATGCAATGGATGGGGACACAGGGAGGGAATCACCCGATGTCTGACGCACACAAAAAGCGTCTTTATCAACTCTACACTTTGTTATTGCAATGCACTGTGAAGTTGGTTTCAACTTATGGCCATCATATGAATAAGAGACCTCCAAGACACCCTGCTCAAAAGTCTTTCATTCTCAGAACTGTGGCTTCCCTGATGGATTCAGTTCACCTGTAATGGGGTTTGCACTTTACCTGGTTCCTATAGTGAGGAATAAATTAAAGAAGGTAATTAAATAACTTTAAGAAAAAGAGAGAAAGAGATGGGAGGCATCCTGATTAAATGCCGCCTTTATTTGCAAGCGATGATCGGAGAGCAGTGTCTCATGCCAAGAAACACTGGACATGTAAGGAGTAATTCAGACATCGGGGGTTTTTGACGCGACTAGCCCTGTTTAAATATTTGAAGGGATGTCATATTGAGAAGGGAGCAAGCTTGTTTTCTGCTGCTCCAGAGAACAGGAGCCGGAGCAATGGATGCAAGCTCCAGGAAAAGAAATTCCACCTCAACATTAGGAGGACCTTCCTGACAGTAAGGGCTGTTCGACAGTGGAACAAACTCCCTCGGAGTGTAGTGGAGTCTCCTTCCTTGGAGGTCTTTAAACAGAGGCTAGATGGCCATCTGTCAATGGGGATGCTTTGATTGAGAGTTCCTGCATGGCAGAAGGGGGTTGGACTGGATGGCCCTTGAGGTCACTTCCAGCTCTATGATTCTATGATTCTATGACTGTGCGGATAATCTCACTCATGCTTTCTGGGTTTGTTATTCACACTATGGAACCATGCATCTCTGCAAGTTCTGTTGCTCACACGTGCCAACACTCAAATAAAGATGGAGTCGACGACGCGAAGGCATTCAAACCACGTTCAAGGCATGCAGAGTTTTTATCCAGGTTTATCCCGGGTCTGTTCTCACTGGTTATTCACACTGCCGATGATGCAAAACCTAACAAAAAACCTTAGGAAAAAAACTGATATCAATTATCCTGGGTTAAATGGGGTTTTGGCAGAAAAACTCAACTTAATCAGATGCATTTGAAACACATGAGAACAACAAAGATTTAATTTAGATTCAACCTGGATTATTTTTACTATCTGAATTGGCCCTTATAGTCAGTAATTCAGGAGCATCTCTGGGAAAGAGCTGTAGCTGAATGTTGCAGCACATTTTTACATGCAAAAGGCCCCTGTTTCAGTACATTTCAAGGAAGGGCTGGGAAAGATTCCTGTCTGAAATGCTAAAGCCATTGCCGGTCAGTATAGACATTACTTAGTAAGACGTCCCAATTATCTGACTCAGTATAAGACATATTCTTATAAATTTATGCTCCTCTGCTTTGGGAGTAATTGAATAATCCCATGATAGCCACTGCAAAGCTGTTCCAACAGCTCCGCTCCCAGCTAAGATGCAAGGTTTGAGAAGTGAAACCTGCCGAAATTCACTAGAAAAACCCCGTAGACAGTTGAACCAATGGGCGGTGGTGCAGAGTATGCTCAGGTCAGACTAGATCCTGGGAGATCTAGGTTCAAATCCCCATTTTGGCATGAAGCTTCCTTGGTGACCTCCAGCCAGTCATTTCTTCTAGCCTTACCTCACAAGGTTGTTGTGAGAAGAAAGGAGGAAAGCAGTCAGCCATATCATGTATTTGGGGGGTTTTTATTCCTCGAAGGCCAAACAAGTAAGGCATGAAATAAAGACCAGAAAAGAATAAACATTTGGGGACTTTGCAGAAATCCTTAACCCATGTCGCATACGTTATGAAACCAACTGAAACCCGTGGAGATTGCTTTTGTTTTTATTTTGCAAGTGTCGGCTGTGTCGTGCCCAGCATGTCCGCAAGTCCAAAGCATTCTGTTCCCAAGGCATTTGGTTTAAGGGCATCCTCTGCAATGAGACACGCATCCTGGGGTTCTGTTGCACGCTAGACACTTATACCACTATGATTCCACTTCAGTTGCCATGGTTGCATGCTTATGAAATCATTGAGTTTTTCGCTTGGTGAGGCGCTGTGTGCCCCTCCTTCAACTACAAATCCCATGGTTGTCTGCCTTCGAGTCGTTTCAGACTTATGGTGGCCCTAAGACAAAACCTTTTTTTTTTTTTTTTTGGCAAGATTTGTCCAGAAGAGGTTTGCCATTTCCGTCCCCCGAGGCTGAGAGAGTGTGACCTGCCCAATGTCACCCAGTGGGGTTCATGGCTGAGCTGGGACTCAAACCCCGGTCTCTAGAGTTGTAGTCCAATGCTCAAACCAGTGTGCCATGCTGTCTTCCGAGGGTCACCAAAACTTGGAATTGACAAAGGCACACAGCAACAACAACTCCCCATTCTAAAGCATTGCAATCCCTTGCTTAAAAGTGGCGGTAGGAATTGTTGACGAATATGTTTTTTGCATTTTTCATCTCAACCTTTTGCCTTCTAACCCACCGCCTCCTTAGGATTTCTCTGAAATTCAAGTTGGCCCTCAGGCTGACAGCGGTTCCCCACCCTCCTGCTAGCAAAATTCACCAATATCATCAAAGTCCGCCTATCTGAAAAAGACATTTTCTGCTTGAAACAATAAACAAGATGATACCTCTATCTCTAGTCCACCTATAGAAGCATATTAATCTTATCTGAACATACATGATGGGATAGGATCCTACACCGTGTTAGAAGGACCGGCTGTCAAACATACTCAACTCTTTCCTCCAACATACGATGGTAACCCGGCAGTAAATAGCTCACTGTCACCCTGGTTCTTTTTGCCATCCACTCTGGGAATCTCTGATCTAGAATATTCTAGGGTTGGGCATGTCTGCTCTGGATCAATTTGGCCCTGCATTTGATTTGGTTTGGTTTCCAAATAGGCAGAGACAGAGACCATTTTGACAGGGGCCAGATGATCATACAGGCTACGCTAGGCTACAGCCTAGAGCCCATGCTTTTCACATCCCGGCTCTAGAGCCATCTACTATACCAATCTGCAAGTTACTGTATATAGTCATGTATAAGTCTAGAAAGTTAGGTTAAAAAATTGACCCAAAAAAACTAAGTAGACTTATCCATGGGTCAATGTAAGTACTGTACCTTAAATCATATATACGTATATCAGCGATGTCCAAACTCTAGTCCTTCAGGTGTTTTGGACATCAGCTCCCAGAAGCCTCAGCCACCTTGGCCAATGGTCTGGGATGCTGGGAGCTGAAGTCCAAAACACCTGGAGGGCCAGAGTTTGGACATCACTGATGTATATGTATATGTATATGTATATGTATATGTATATGTATATATAACCATACCCTGGTGAAAAGCAATCTGCCCTTGACCTACTACTCTCTCATCCATCTAGCTTTTAGAATGTATACAAATACAGTGGTGCCTCGGGTTACGAAATTAATTCGTTCCGTGGCACCGTTCGTAACCCGAAAAGCCTTCGTAAGCCGAATTGCCATAGGCGCTAATGGGGAAAAGCCGCGATTCCGTGCGAAAAAGCCGAAAAAAGCACCAAAAGTTTTTTCGTAACCCGAAAAAACATTCGTAACCCGGAACAATGTTTTCCTATGGGATTTTTTCGTATCCCGAAAATTTCGTAACCTGGGTATTTCGTATCCCGAGGTACCACTGTAGTTATGCCTGCTAGAATTTTGTAAGTTCTTTGGCATTGTTTTCCTTTGCTTCGTCCTTTACATCTTTCATTACATCCCCCTAGGTTTTACCTTCGTCTTATCCACGGGTCATATCAAAGTCCATAATTTTGACCCCCAAACCTGCCCTTGACTTATATATGAGGTCAACCTATAGTCGAGTATATACGGCAAAATGCCTTCTCCAAAGACTTGCCTGCCTACTTTCTGCGATTTTTCCTACAGTGGCACCACTTTGGGCAGTGATATGGGTCCTGCAGGAAACAATATTAAAAGATGAGTTGTGTGTTTGCTTTGGCTCGCCGAACAAAAATATGTACTAAGCAGTCTGCCAAGACTCCTGGCAATATTCAAGCAGCTGACATCCACATCCGAAGTTAGAGAACCGCTGCTTTACACCAGTGAAGGCTGTCGGTTCATTGAGCCCAGTATGCTTTGCTCTGGCAATGAGTCTTCAGCTCCAGAGTTCATCGCTCTATTACCTGATTTGTTATGTGGCTTCATGTCAACTCCAGCTTTTGGCGACCCTAGCCAAGAGTTTTCTTGGCCAGATTTCTCCAGAGGAGGTTCGCTATTGCCTTCCTCTGAAGCTAAGGGCCCAAACAGCCAGGCCAAAATAAAGCTACTTCGGGTCACTTTGGAGGTATGCTGTTTAAATGAAACATGCATCTTAAGAGGCCAGAAGTTGTGCCAAAGCCGCGCTCCAGTCTTTAGGTCTGGAGCATAGCTTTGGCATGGCTTCCAGCCTCTTAGAACGCATACTTCCAAAGTGGCCCGAAGCAGATTTATTTTGGCTTGTCTATTTGGTCTCTAAGAGAATATGACTTGCCCAGGGTCACTCACTAGATTTCCAAGCTGAGTGGGATTTATCATAGAATAAATCTGAGTTGGAAGAGACTCCAAGGGCCATGCAGTCCAACCCCAACATGCAGAAATACGCAATAAGAGCAGTCCCAACAGATCCAGCCTCTGTTTAAAAACCTCCAAAGAAGGAAACTCCACCACTCTCTGGGGCTGCATTTTCTGCTGTCAAACAACAATTATTGTCAGAAAGTTCCTCCTAATGTTTAGGTGGAATCTCTTTTCCTGTCGCTTAAATCCATTGCTCCGAGTCCTATTCTCTGGAGCATCAGAAAATAAGCTTGCTCCAGCCTCAATATGACATGCCTTCGAATATTTAAAAAGGGCTATCATATCACCTCTTAACTTTCTCTTCTCCAGGCTGAATATACCCAGCTCCCTGAAACGCTCCTCACTGAGCATGGGGACTTTTTTCCTGTGCCTTCGAGTCACCTCTGAGTTATCGCAACCCTATCCTAGGGTTCTCTTGGGCAAGATTTCTTCACAGGTTTGCTATTGCCTTCCTCTTAGGTGGAGAGGACTTGCTCAAAGTCACCCTGCAGGTTTCCAAGGCTGAGCGGAGATTTGAACCCTGGTCTCCCAGAGTCCTAACCCAACACTGAACCCACTGCACCACACTGATAAGATAAAGATGCTTAGTTTTTTGTGGGTTTTTCGGGCTAAGTGGCCATGTTCCAGAAGAGTTTATTCCTGACGTTTCGCCAGGAATCTAGTGAGTGCCCTTGGAGTCTCTTCCAACTCTGTTATTGTATGATAAATCCCACTCAGCTTGGAAACCTAGTGAGTGACCCTGGGCAATTCATATTCTCTTAGCTTCAGAGGAAGGCAATAGCGAACCTCCTCTGAAGAAATCTGACTAAGAAAACCCTTGGATAGGGTCGCCAAAAGCTGGAGTTGACTTGAAGCCACATAAGAAATCAGGTAATAGAGTGGTGCTGGCGAAACGTCAGGAATAAACTCTTCTAGAACATGGCCATATAGCCCAAAAAACCCACAAAAAGCTATGGATGCCAGCCATGAAAGCCTTCGACTTTACATACTTGGATTTGTTCCTGGAACTTTCTATACCCAAGGCGTACACTCTGCCACCAAGTTACTGCCGAGTAAGTAGAGCTTACAACTAATAGCCCAAGCGAAAGTAACCTCGCGACAGAAATGTAGGCAAGGAAAACTGAGTTTGAAAATGTTCATTAAAAGCAGGGTGGCAAAGTATAGTCTGGGGAGGGGGCATATGCGGCACCGAAGTCTTTTTGTGTGCCTCCTGACTTCATCCCAGGCTCCCCTGAAGTACCTTTTTACCAGCCAAAAAGAAGAAGTTGAAATGCCACTCCAGAAGCCTCCAGGAGCAGTAATTCGCTTTTGAAATAGGTTGCAAGGCTTCTCTCCCACGCACATGCAATTGTGTAAACGTGCACACACTCATACACAGTTTGATGTTTTAAAAAATACCAGTTTTTCAACACCAGAAACAGATTTTCCAACATTTTTCACAGTCCTCAGAAGGGCACAGAGGCAGAAAAAGTGCAAAAGGTTTTAAAACCTCTGTTTTAAATAAAGACGTAATAACAATGCTGGCTTCCTGCCTGATGAAGAACCCTGTGAAACCGAAAAGCTTGCCGAGACCCATCCTAGTCCAAGTTATTAAATGGAAAAAAAACCCTATTCTTTTAACAGGGGACAAGCAAGAAGGACTCAAATTCAAAGAAAGAGAGAAAGACAAGCCCCGGTTATCACTTTGAGCTTGGAAGAGCATCTGAAGCCACAGCTGTCAATGTGGCATCTGTGCCCTTCAGCAGCGCATTCCCCCCAGTTCCTAGTCCTGTCAGCAATCCACAAGAATAAGGCTACCCTTCAGAGAAGAGAGGAACAGGAGTAGCTGGTAAATCTACAGAAGGAAACAGAGGAGCCGAGTGGAGTGTACTGGTTAAGCCATGGACTAGGATTGCAAAAGCAGAAGTCCACATCCCCACTTGGACATGAAGCCGATAGGGTAACCTTTAGCCTGTCACTAGTTCTCAGTCTGAGAACTGAGAAAGATCATGGTGTGGATCAAACTGGGAAAGTGGACCAATTTGCTCTATGATTCCATCCACATGGCAGAAATCATCTGGTTCGACACCACATTCACAGCCGTGGTCCCATGCTACGGAATCTTGGGGGTTGTAGTTTGTTGGGGCACCAGAGCAAAGCTTCCTGAGCTGCCTAGGTTCCTAATGTCAGTCCCCTTCTGCAACATGGGGACTGGAGGATGGACCTACCCTACAGGGTTGTTGTCATGTAAAGCTTCAGGAGCTCATGTCTACATGAGGCTATAGAAAGACAGAAGCGTCTCATGGCACAGCTGGCCCTAGTGGATGCATTTCCAACGGGGGATGCATCCACACTACTGGTTTGACACCGCTTTGACTGGCATGGCTCTTAAAGCGGTGTCAAACCGGGTTATTTCTGCATTGTGGATACAGCCTAGGAAGTTAAATGCCACTGCTTGCAAGAAGTCTGCCATCCAAATCTATGCCAGGACTGACTCCAGAATTCCATAGCATTGAGCCATGGCAGTTAAAGCAATGTCAAACCCGGTTATTTCTGCAGTGTGTATGCAGCCTAGGAAGTTAAATGCCACTGCATGCAATGGGTCTGACAGTCACTTCTATGCCAGGGCTGACTCCAGAATACCATAGCATTCAGCCATGGCAGTTAAAGCGGTGTCAAACCCAGTTATTTCTGCAGTGTGGATGCAGCTTGGGAAGTTACATGCTACTGCATGCAATAGATCTGACATCCAAGTCTATGCCAGGGCTGACTCCAGAATTCCATTGAGCCATGGCAGTTAAAGCAGTGTCAAGCCAGGTTATTTCTGCAATGTGGATGCAGACATGTACTGTAGTTCAGAGAGCTGAGCCTCCTAGTATTCTGTCTAGGCTGCACTTACTAGTCTGAACTTTCTCTTGAACCCATTCCCCCAGCCCCAGGCTTGCCCTGATCCCCAACTGGGCAAAAACACAAGGGCATTGATAGTTTGATATGTATTTACTAGGAAATAAGCTCAGCCCAGGGCAATAGGACTTCTTTTCAAATAAGCGCAAAGAGGACTGAACACCTGTAACCCAGGAAGAACAGTCAAGTGCCCTGGGTTGCCTACAAAATTACCTTGTGCTCTCTCCTTTAGCAGTGAAGTTTGAATTGGGAGCTCCTGTCTTTTGCTATCTTGCTGGAATCAGTCAAGGGCTACAGAGCATATGCCCAAAGGGAGGAGATGTAGTCAATTGACATTGTAAGGGAAGGTGGGCACCTCTCCTCTGTCTGCTCTCCCATGGATGTGTTAGACTACATCTCTCATCATCCCCAGACTGCATGGCATGTTGCTTTGGATGAGAAAGTTGGAGACCATAGTCATATTAATGCATGCACTACAAATATCTTATTGTACCTAGGGTGCCAAGTGTCCCTTATTATAAGGGATGCTCCTTATTTGAGGGTTGGAAAGCTCATCCTTCATTCGACTAGCAGGTGTCCCAAATGCGACTAGAGGATGCCAGGCAGGCGGAAGCTTTTCCAAAGCCAACAGTTCCCAGCATTGCATAGCACTGAACCATGGCAGTTAAAGCAGTGTCCAACTGGGTTATTTCTGCAGTGTGGATGCAGCCTGTGGTTCAGGGAGCGGAGATTCCTAGCCCACTGTCTAGGCTGCACTTGCTACTCTGAACTTTGACACCAACAAAATGTATTCCTCCTGAGCTCCATGGGGCTTCCTTTTGAGTAAGCGGGATCTGAGCATGCCAAGAAATGAATGAGAACTTGAAGGGCGGTGAACCCAAAAGGGTCCTTCCATCCCATGCCCACCTTTCCACTGTGCCATTTAGACGTCCACACCAAAGCAATGTAATTGAAAGGGAGCTCTTTTGAACAAGGTCACCACCTTCTCACTAACAGGAGGTCCTGCACACTTTACAGCACCATGACAGACGCACACACACACACACACACACACGGAGACAACAACTATCCACAGTGACAAGAGCACATTGGTCTAAACCACGCCAAGGACCATATTCTGTCCAAGAGTACTAGCCCAACCTCTGGAAAGCTTCACCTGTGGAATCCCTGCCTGTCCTGTGTTGGTCAAAGGCACAAGGGCAGACCTTGTGGGCAAAGTGGCAACCCCGGAGGGACGGCGGAATGAGGAGACCCATTGGCACGCATTTGGGTGGGACAGAAGAGGTAGACCTAGCAACTGTAGAGCTGGCAAAGTTGAGGGCCAGAAAGTTCTGCTTGCATGCTTCCCTCCTAGTGCCAACCAGAGAGAGGATTATTTCAAGGCAGCCCTCCCTCTGCAAGACGGGCAAGGGGGTGCCATGAAATGGACCTACCTTGCAATTGTGTTCAAAGCAAGGAGTAGAAAAAGGGTATGCATTCTCCACCATTTGAAGGAGTCATTTCTCCAGCGCCTACTTTGCCAGTTGCCATTCTGGAAAGTCCCAGGATGGCAAAGGCTGCTGAACCACAGGAGACCAAGGAAGAGTCTGTAGGCTGCATCCGCACTGGAGAAATAACCCAGTTTGACACCACTTTTAACTGTCATGGCTCCATGCTATGGAATTCTGGAATTCTTGTTCGGCTTAGGAGAAGCGTCCTCCTGCCGGGCATCCTCCAATTCAAACCAGCATGCCACACAAGTCTAGGGATGATGAGAGCTGTAGTCTAACACATATATGGGGTGGCAAACAGCGAAGAGGTGTTCCCCTTCCCTTACAATGCTTTGCTCAGGTGCCATAGCCAACTACAGTTCCCAGAATCCCATAGCTGTGGCAGTTAAAGTGGCATCGAACTAGGTTATTTCTCCAGTGCAGATACAGCCTTGGAGCACCTCTCATCGTGGCACAAACTTGCACAGAAATGTGCCTGGGAGTCGCATGTTCCGCCTGGCAGGAGCATCCCTCACACGTGCAAAGGGCAATCCCCTCCCTGCAGCCCACTACAGATCCAGAACTTGGCGCATCCACACTGGAGAGATAACCCAGTTGTATCCAGGTCCATGGAGGATGGCAGGAGGAGAGGGAGAAGGTAGAAAGTAGGGATGCATCTCCAGATTACTTTTCCTTGCAAAGTGGACAGTGTGCTGCCAACTTTGCCCTCCAGAGCATTCCAAAGTGCAAAAGAAAACTATAGCTGGATATAGGTATATAGATGTCTATGAAAGTCCCACTATTATATTGAGGGGGGAGGTATCAAGGTATCAAGGTAGGGTTGTTTTTCCAACACCTGCAAAGACAGGTAGATGCCCGCCCGCCCACCTCACACCCCTCTCTTCCTTGTAACTTGGCTTGCAGACTTTTTTTTTTTTTTTTTCAAAACTTGCAAAGGGGAAAGGAAGAAAAAAGTCCCAACTTTTGGGAGCCTTACCTGTGCAGAGAAGTAAAGCCAAGAGCAGGTGAAGACTTTTGGAGAGGTCCCCTCTGGGCCCAGCAAAAGCCATGGTGGCGTTGGATCCTTGGCGGAGGTGGGTTTTCGAAGCAGGTGAGTAACCCAGACCCCCCCCCCAAAAAAAACCTCTTGCCCTTTCTTCTTGAAGATCTCACAGATTTCCCCGATCAGAGCCAAAAAGGTAAAAAGGTAACCCAAAAAAGAGAGAGAGAGAGAAAGGGTGATGGGGGTGTGCCACCCTGTTGAGCTGGACCTGTCTGGAGAGACTTCTGGTCCTAGGTTGTCCAAAGGAGCCAATGGTCCAGGCTTCCCAAGTTCTCCTTTCTGCCACAGTCCATCCTCCTCCTCCTCCACCTGGGCTTCGCAAGAGACTGGCTTTTGGAAAGGTAAAAATAAAATCAATCCATTAAAAATAAAAATGCAAAAAATGACTGGCCTTTACGCAACTGGGTTGAATGGACACCCAAGAAGGCAAGGAAGGTCCCTGTTGTTGTTGATGATGTTGTTCCTTGCCTTGGGAGAGAGAGAAAGAGAGAAAGCCGGAAAGAGAGAAAGCAGGGGCGACAGAAAGCAGGAAAGAGAGAGAGAGAGAGAGAGAGAAAGCAGGAGAGAGAGAGAGCCAGAAAGAGAGAAAGCAAGAAAGACAGAAAGGGAAAGCAAGAAACAGAAAAGGCAAGAAAGAGAGGAAGAGAGAGAGAGAGAGAGGAAGGAAGGAAGGAAGGAAGGAAGGAAGGAAGGAAGGAAGGAAGGAAGGGCAAGAAAGAGGGAAAGTAGGAAAGGGAAAGCAAGAAAGAGAAAGCCAGAAAGAAAGAAAGCCAGGGAGGGCACCGAGGATGCCAAGCAAGGAAATCTCTCTCTCTCTCTCTTTCTTTCTTTCTCTCTCTCTCTCTCGCTCTCTGGGAGGAAGGGGTGGCCAAGGCAATGCCCAGCTGAGGGATGCCCCCCAAAATCCCAGCAGAGAGCCCTTCAGGCACAGAGAGAGAGATGGAGACAGAGAGAGACTCACAATCTCTCTCCGATGCCCGTTGCTGCCTGGCACCCGCTGCCTCTCTCTGTTTGTCCCTGCTCCTTCGGTGCCAGGCTCGGCGAGGGGCAGCCGGTGCCAGGCTAGGAGCCAAGCTCGGGAGCCCGGGGCTGCCCTGGAGCCCTGGGTGCCCGGGGAAGAAGGGGAGGCTGGCAGAGGCTGTGGGTTGGCACCTTCCCTGCCAGCCCCATGGCCAGGCAGGCGATCCGAGGCTGGCAAGAGAGAAAGGAAGAGAGGAAGAGATGGCAGCAGAAAGGAAGGAAGGAAAGGCTGGGAGCTCTCCTCCTGGCAGCTGCCTGGCACCAACTCCCTGCCCAAGCCAGAGAGGAGTAGGATGGCATGGAGGGAAGGGGTGCAAGGGCTGCGATTGACAAACTGGAGGAGCCAATCTCTTCTCTTTGTGGGGGGGGGGGAGGAAAGGAGGGCAAAGAGGATGGCTGGCAGCAGCAGCAGCAACAGCAACACACACAGAGAGAGAGATACAGCCCCATCTCCAGGACTGTTCCTCTTTTCTCCTCCTTGGCAGCATCCGCACTAGAGATCTGACCCGCGTTGAGACCGCTTCAACTGCCTTGGCTCCAAGCCCTGGCATTCTGGGCACGGTCCCTTTCCTGGGGTTCTCTTTCTTGGCTGATTTCTTCAGAGGAACTTTGCCACTGCCCCCCTCTGAGGCTGAGAGAGTGTGACTCCCTCCTAGGATTTGCTTGGCCAACTTCTTCTGAGAGGCTTTGCCACTGCTACCCTCTGAGGCTGAGAGAGTGTGACTTTGCTGTGTGCCTCCAAGTCATTGGAGACTTCTGGCCACCCTCTCTTGGGATTTTCTTGGCAGGTTTCTTCAGAGGGGGTTTGCCACTGCCATCTTCTGAGGCTGAGAGAGTGTGACTTGCTCAAGGATGTTCTTGTCGTGTACCTCCAAGTCATTGCAGGCTTCTGGCATCCCTCTCCTAGGGTTTTCTTGGCCAGTTTCCTCCGAGAGGCTTTACCACTGCCATCCTCTGAGGCTGAGAGAGTGTGACTTGACCCAGGTTGTCGTCGTCGTGTGCCTCCAAGTCATTGTGGACTGCTGGCGAACATCTTATAGGGTTTTCTTGGCCAACTTCTTCAGAGAGGGTATGCCACCATCAGAGGTCCAAAATGACTTGGAAGCACACAAAAACAACAACAACAACAACAATGTTTAGCCTGGAGAAGAGAGGCTTAAGAGGTGATATGATAGCCATGTTTAAATATTTGAAGGGATGCCATATTGAGGATGAGCTTGTTTTCTGCTGCTCCAGAGAAGAGGACCCAATGGAGCAATGGATGCAAGCGGCAGGAAAAGTGATTCCACCTCAACATTAGGAGGAACTTCCTGACAGTAAGGGCTATTTGACAGTGGAACACACTCCTTCATCGGAGTGTAGTGGATTCTTCTTCCTTGGAGGCCTTAAACTGAGGCTGGATGGCCATCTGTTGGGGATGCTGTGATTGAGAGTTCCTGCATGGCAGAATGGGGTTGGACTGGATGGCCCTTGGGGTCTCTTCCAACGCTATGACTCTATGATTCTATGAACAGGGGAGGAAGAAGATGAGACCCACACATTGAGACCCACAACCATCGCAATAGTAATTCAGACATTAAGACTTGGATTGTGGGGAGATGGGGGGGAGAGAAACCATGATGGGTACCCAAGCGGGTACAACAGTGATTGCCAAAGCCTGGCCTTTTAGGTGCTTGGGACTTCAGCTCCCAACATGCCAAAGCGTTGGCCAAGATGGCTGAGGCTTCTGGAAGCCGAAGTCCCAAACACCTGGAGGACCAGAATTTGAGGATCACTGATGTATAGCCAACTGCTGCAGCTTTGGGGTGCCAGTGTGGTGCCCCAGAGACCTTCAAGGATCACATCAAAATGCCATATGAAGCAAAGACAAAACAAAGCAAGACGTAGAAGACTTTGACACCTGGCATCCGTCGTTTTTCGGATGGGTGCTCATCTTTCGGGGGTGCTTTGATGGTGAGTTCCTGCATGGCGGGGGGTTGGACTGGATGGCCCTTGGGGTCTCTTCCAGCTCTATGATTCTAGGTCAAATGTACCTGCTACCTGGTGCAGCTTTTAACAGGAGATTGCCAGAAAGCAACCGTATTTCTTCTTGGGTGACTGCTATTCTTGGAAACAGACCGGCTTTCAGCATAGGTTCTGTCCGAGGAATCACTTGGTTTCAAAAGCCTCTATCTCGGGGATCCAATGAATGAGCTTCATCCATCAGACCTTGTTTCTTTTTATTCTCTCTTTTTTTCTCTTCATACATTCTTAATAGGCTCAGCAGTCTTTTCTTTCGCTGTGCCTAGAACCATGGTGGTTTGGGCATCTTTGGGGCATGCGTTGCCATTCTGAACCCAGAAGTGCCAGCCAAGTAAGGTTTGACGCACAGTCCAGAATGAGCAGACTATTATTTATAAGAGCTTAGGAAATTTCCTTTTCTCCCCCTTTATTTTCTTGTTTACTATACCTTCAAGACTCCCATTGACTACATTTCCAGCTACTCTGCTGCATGGAGGATTCTGGTAACTGTAGTCCAGAAAAGGAAGAGTCCAAACAGCAAAACCAGAATGCCTTCAGTAGACACCTTTACATTTTTTAAGTACACAGCATACACACACACACACACACACACACACACACACACACACACACCTCTCTTCCATGCCAGCATTCTCTGAAGATGCCAGCCACAGATGCTGGCGAAACGTCAGGAATAAACTCTTCTAGAACATGGCCACAGAGCCCAAAAACCCCACAAAAAACTATGGATGCCGGCCATGAAAGCCTTCAACTTCACAATTATGCATCTCTTTTGGTTATTTGCAAGACATTAATTTTGAATTACAATGGGCCCTTAGGATCCCCTGGGTTCCGCTTTCCAGGACCCCCGTGAATAGCAAAATTGGTGGATACGCAAGCCCCATTCAATACAATGGCATAGTAAAATGGTGCCGCTTTGATAAAACGACAAAAATCGAGGTTTGCTCTTTGGAATTTACTGTATATACTCAACTATAAGTCAACGTCATGTATAAGCCGAGGGCAGGTTTTGGGGGCTATAATAATGGATTTTGATATGACCCGTGTACAAGTCGAGAGTAAAATTTAGAGGCATGTGACAAAGGATCTATAGGATGAAGCAAAAGAAAATGATGCCAAAGAACTTTACAAAATTCCAACAGGCAAGCCGCGGATGCTTGAATCCGGGGATACAGAAAGGCGACTGGACATAAAGAGACTTTCCACCCCATGCCAAGGTTTCCTCCTTCACCCTAGCTTCATAATGCCTTTTCTATATGTCATTTTAAGATAAAAACTGCAAAGGTTCAGCAAATGCAGAAGTAGCCCAGTTGGTAAATCATAATGATGATGATGATGATGCAAAATCTGCATTAGGAAACCCCATCCCAACGTACTTGTAAGTGACAAGACTAGCTTACAGTGTGCTACCACAGTTTCCCCTTACTGTCTGAATCATTACGCTGTAGGGTGAGTTCCATTTCACATTGGTACTGGCCCTACAGAGACCCATTTTTGCTCCCATACCCATCTGGCTGGCAGTACCAGCGTGGAGCTGGCAAACCAGAACTGCAGTCAGGTCATTTCCAGTTCCTGTTTAGGCCAGTTTTCATGCATTCTTCAAGCACCGAGAGCCAATGACCTGACAATAAGAGCTGTTTGACAGTGGAATACACTGCCTTGGAAAGTGGTGGAGTCCTCTTTGTTGGAGGTTTTTAAATAGAGGCTGGATGGCCATCTGTTGAGGGTGCTTGGGTTGTGTATTCTTGTGTGGCAGAATGGGTTTGGACTGGATGCCTTTTGGGTTCTCTTCCAGCTCTGTGATTCTAAGGGCCCGAACAGACAGGCCAAAATAAAGCTGCATTGGGTCACTTTGGAGGTATGCTGTTTAAATGCTGCATGCGTCCTATGAGGCCGAAAGCTACGCTAAAGCCATGTTCCAGTCCTAAAGACTGCAGTGTAACTTTGGTGCAGCTTCTGGCCTCTTAAGATGTGCATGTCATTTAAACAGCATACCTCCAAAGTGACCTGAAGCAGCTTTATTTTGGCCTGTCTGTTCGGGCCCTAAATTTAGTTAGTTGATTTTGTGGCCCTTTCCTAAGAATATAATACTTGCAAAAGCTACTGAATATATATCACAGGCAACTATATGTGACCCGATGCATCCACTTTGTACCATTATAACACTTGGATGCCACTTTAACTGTCATGACTCCATGCCATGAGTTCCTAGGATTGATAGTTTGGTGAGGTACATTGTATTCTTTAACAGAGAATGTTCATGCACTTCCCCGAAGAACTATAGCTCTCAGGCAGAGACTTCGAAGGACCTTGCTGGATGAAGCCTTGACAGATGAAGTGGTATCAAACTGCTGTAACTGTGCCATGTGTACACAACCTGGTAGTTTTTGCCTATGGGAAACAGAAGGTTTTAAAGGTCATCACACTTGAGAAAGACTTTTTGTTTTCGTAGCTTAATGCAGAAACCAGACAGTGCTGTCCCCACAAGGCCTTCTCATCTGCAGTGCTTGGCGAACACATCATAGCCTGTGCTTGGCAGCAGGAGACAAGAGCCAAGCTGTGTCCCTTTGTGGATGCAAACTTCTTTTCTGGAACAGATGGAGGAGAGGGGTTTGGCGAGACAAAATGGCAGATTTGCAAGAGAATAAAGTGTCCCTCCCCATGTGTTGCTCTCCCGGTCACCTCCGACTTTCACCAGCATCTAAAATTGGGGGAGCAAAAGCCACAGGTACTGATGCCACCCTCCATGTAAAACAAACAGAATCTTGTTGGGGACGTACATCTTCATAAGTGGACTTACGCCTGTGAGAATTAGAATTGCACAGTTGTGTAACATCTGTATCCAGTAGAGGGTTGGTCTTACATTACTAGTCAGATCAGCCAGTGAAGTGCCGGGTGCACATTGGTGTCTGATACACAAGGGGACCAATACACAATGGGATCAATGTGCATCGGTCCTGGTGCACATTGGGCACCAGTGCACATTGGCTACTCTTGCTGGTGTCCCATTACACACCCTCGCAATTCAGTAAAGGGGTTTCTTAGCATCTCAGTTACATAGCTAAGTACAGTTGGCCCTCCTGATCCATGGATTTTTTTATCCATGGATTCAAGCATCCACGGCTTGAAAATATTCAGAAAAAGTATAAATTCCAAGTATCAAACCTTGATTTTGCCATTTTATATAAGGGACACCATTTTGCTGTGCCACTGTATTTATTAGGACTTGAGCATCCACAGATTTTGTTATACGGGGGGGGGGGGGGGGGTCCTGGAACGGAAACTCAATGGATAACAAGGGCCCACTGTATATATAAAGTTATGCAAACATAACAGGCCATAAAGGATTCCAGCGATATTTTATATTTTTTGCAGACTGATGTTTGAAAGAGAAGGACAGCCCTGAGCAGAAATAGTATGTAGAGAGAACTTGTAGCCACCTTTGAACTGAAAAAAGAAGTTGGCAGCATGAGCTTTCATAGGCTTCAGTCTACTTCCTCAGATGCATTGGTTAAAATGGTTAGTTGGTGCAGGTGGGAGCTCCAATTCAGCATTGCCAGGATCACCTCAAACCTTGTGCTAACCCTGTTCACTGCCTCCCAGAGGCCTTCCAAGCCAAAGGGGATGGAGACTGAGCGAAAGTGATTTGCAGATCCCAAGACCAGGAGAAGTTCACAATGCATGTAATGATACAAATTAACCTTATTGCTTCTCGCTTCCCAAATATTGCTAATTATCATTAGGAAGATAATGAGTGTACACTGGCTTTCTTGGGATCAGAGCCGATATCTTCGCATCCACAGACTGAAAGGAAGGCAGTGTCCCCAGGACAGTAGCCTTGGAGTTGTTTCTTCAGAAAGCCTTGAGGCTTCGACAAGCGTCTCTAAGGCCCCCATGAGCAGCTCACTAACAGCAGGCATATTTATATCACACCAAAATTGGTGGTAGATAGGCTGAACAAACCATTTCTTGGTTTTGTGTGACTTCAAACTTGAATTTGAAAGAGTCGTATGAAAGTAGTCCAGCTTGGAAAAACACTGTCCCAAAAGATAAACGAAGCAGTAAAACAGAAGTAGGAATCTTAGGCCTAGGAGGCACATCCAGCCCTGTCTGGCACACTGAGTTTCCCCAGATGGGCATACACCATCGTCTAACAGTTTCCTGGCTTTTGTCTGTTTTTACCCATTCTAAAGGACAGAAATTCCTTTCCGGAGGCTTAGCTACTGGCCAGATGGGCTTTAAGATAAAATACAGTCAGCCTTCCGTATCCACAGACTCTTTATCCACAGATTCAAGCATCCACAGCTTGAAAATATTCCCAAAAAAAATACAAATTCTGAAAAGCAAACCTTGATCTTGCCATCTTTTTACTTTTTGCAACACCACTGTATTTAATGAGAACTGAGCGTCCACGGATTTTGGTACTACGAGGAGGTCCTGGAACCAAAACCCAGCGGATACCAAGGGCCCACTGTACACTGACATGTTTGGTCCTGCAACTGAGCTGTTAAAAAGGAGAGCCAGTTTGGCAAAGAGTGTCAGGAATCCAGGGTAAAACCACCGCTCAGCAATGGAAGCCCATTGAATGGCCTTGCACAAGTCCTCCTCTCTTTCAGCCTCGGAGGACATCAATGGCAAACTGAAGAAATCCGGCCACAAAACCTTAAGATAGGATCACCATAAGTTGGGGTTGGCTTGAAGGCGCATTACACATTGCTCCAACCCACCAATGGAATGCAGCCTCCACCTCACTCCCCAAAATTTATCTGAAATGGAAGTTGGCCCCTGGGTTGAATGTAGTTCTGCATCCTTGCAGTAAGACCATCTTGCTTAATTACGGGTCAATTGATTTGTGGTGACAGAGCATCGGTTGGCTTTCAGTTCCATTTTCTCGATCAATTGGAAGCCCCATAGAACCGATATTCAGGTCTTACTCTTAGTTAATATTTCATTGTCTGAACCGAGTCAACAAGTGTACTGCTTACGCAGGCTCCTCACAAGGACACATTCACCTATAACTTGATGTAATTCAGGTGGGCATCTGAGTAGACAAGAATGGAACCATAGTTGCCCAACCCATAGAAGGCCATAGAAGGGTGGTCAAGACCGATAGTGGAGGGCCCTGAGCTGTGGGTTGCATGTGGGTCCTCAGGGCTGCTAGTGCACCTCCATGGAAGCACCATGCCCTCCAGCTTCTAGGAAGAAAGGTTAGGCATCACTAATAAAGAAATAAGGAATGGATGGATGTCTTGTTTGAGCCTATGTATAGTCCCGGAGTTCAGTCACTTACCCCGAAGGGAGTCCCTTTGAGCTTTGTAGGGCTTACCTCTGCGCAAGCCTAGCAGTAGCATTTAGCAATGGCGTGTACATATCTATACCTCTTCATAGTGAACCCGGCACTCTCTAAGCAGTTTACAATCTGTAAGCCCCCAACAAGCTGGGTATTCATTTTACTGACCTAGGAAAGGATCGAAGGCTGAGTCAACCCTGGAGCCCCTGGGATCAAACTCACAACTTTATAAATTTTAATCTCCAATTTTAATTGTATCATGTTTAATCCTGTTTTAAGGGGGGATTTGAGACCTAATATTGAATGTGGATATTTTAATGTGTTGTGAGCCACTTTGATTGTCTAATCAAAGAAAAGCGGGATAAAAAGAAACGTTTTATTTATTTATTCATTTATTTATTGTGGCTGCGGGACTCGCATTTCACCACTGTGCCACCAGGGCTCTTTTAAGACCTAGAACAGACCTGTAACAGGATGGCACTGCAACTCCCTAGTATGCGCATTTGGAAGCGCAAGCCACTCTGCACATCCACTCTGAAATAAGAGCCCCCAAATTTTTAAGAACATAATGTGCAACAAGTGGGTCTGGAATCACAGGCTTCCGTAGCTAGAAAAAGCACTGTGTTAAAGCCAGGCTGGAGAATACACCATTCAGCATGGCAGTCCAAGCCTGTTTCTTACCTGATCTGCATATTTTCCTGAGCAACAGGAAATATATATATATATATATATATATATATATATATCCTTGCCAATTGCCAAAGTGAAGGCAAGAGATTTATTCTTTTCTTTTGCTTCTCGCATGCATCTATTGTTAAACATTATTTTATTAAATTAGTTGACTTTTCTTTAAAAGCTTCTCCGCGAGGTAAGAAAGCAGTTCTCTCTCTCTTTCTCTGCATAATCCATCACTTGCTTTTTAGTTCAGTTCATCGGTCCTCCAAAAGACAAAAAACAAAGGCAACCCACAACTTGTTGACAAAACAATAGCAATACTGCCCCCTAGTGCCCACTGTTTTTACTGCAGCGTGAGGAAAATTCGCACGGAAGCTCGACACACACGCAAAAAGGTAATTTATGGCTCTCTCAATATTTGAGGACAGTCACTTGTCAGAGTTGTGACACAGGTGAGGCGAATAACATCCTCACTCTTGACCGCTCAGTCAAATGAGTTTTAATTTCAATGAAAAACAACAACAACTCGGATCATTCAAGGGAATGAGAAATTAATAGGCCGGCAAATGGTGCAGAAATAGAACCGCATCAGATGCTCAGAAGGCACTCCTTTATCAGCACTAAGTCAACAGAGACTCATCTCCCACACCTCAGGGAATATCACTGGCAGAGCCTGAAAAATCACCGTACCTTTTCAATATCCCATGCAGAAATGTTGTGCATGCTCTGATCCATGTGGATAAAAATACATTTTTTTTTCATTTTATCCATATGGATAAAAATACTTGCATTAAGTATTGGCTACTAGGTGAGATGGCGAATGTCATCACCATTATTAGAGGTAGTATGCTTGGTGTATCAGCTACTAGGCCAGTTGGCTAATGTCATCGCCATTATTAGATGTAGTATGCTTGGTGTATCGGCTACTAGGCCAGATGGCTAATGTCATTGCCAGTATTAGAGGTAGTATGCTTGGTGTATCAGCTACTAGGCAAGATGGCTAATATCATCGCCAGTATTAGAGGTAGTATGCTTGGTGCATCGGCTACTAGGCGACAGGGCTAACGTCATTGCCAGTATTAGAAGAAGTATGCTTGGTGTATCAGCTACTAGGCGAGATGGCTAATATCATCGCCAGTATTAGAGGTAGTATGCTTGGTGTATCAACAGGGTACAAAGCATGGAGGGTTCAGTTGCATTCATGTCATTCTGGCTGACTTCCCATGGGCAACTAGTCACTGTGTGAACAGAATATTGGACTAGATAGCCCTTGGTCTGATCCAGCATAGGGCTGTCTTTGTGTTCTTACATGCACAGCCAATTTAAATTATTTTTTGGCCCTTTTTTCCAACTCAGATGGGAAAAAGAGACCCAGAAAGCTGTCTTATACCATGTGAAACCACTAATTTATCTAGGTGCAGGGTGGGGAAACTGGTCCTCAAGATGTTTCAGACTGTGTGTGGCTTGTTGACTTATGGCGAACCCATCGCTTTCATAGGGTCATCTTAGGCAAGGAATATTCAGGCTGGTTTTGCCGGCTCCTTCCTCTGAAATACAGTGTATTTCAGCACCTGGTCTTCCTTGGCAGTCTCCCATCCAAGTATTAAGCAGGGCTGAAAGATCTGGCTCTTTTAGGGCTTGCCAGTGTGCATGCAGGTTGGGCTGATGGGACTTGTAGGTCAAAAAAAAAAAAGGTGTGCACTGTGATGTTTCCTAGCTGGAGACACAAGACACTTACCTGACGCCTTCTGAATTGAAAGCAGGTGCTGTCTCACTAAGCTTCAACCTTGCTCCTAGTTAGAAGCTAGTTGCCTGCCACAAGCTCTATGCTCAAGTAAGATTAATTTTTAAAGAGAGAATGCCAAAGCGAGGCACATAGGTCGGTGGTGGCGCATGTGCTTTGCATGCACAAGGTCTCCATTTCAGCCCTGGGGTTCTCTACCTAAAAAGGTTAACCTCAGGTAGCAGGTGATAGGGAGAACCTTCTCCGCTGAAGAACCAGTTAGTGCTAGGCTGGATGTGTCAATTGCGCGATTCAGTGCAAGGTCGTGTCTTACGTCCCAGAAGCATTTGTTTCATCACATATGCTTCCATTTCACGTCTGGGCTTCTCGTTTCCCCAAATACAGAAACAGTCACTGAAACAACATTTTAAAAAAAAAAATCCTCTTGCCAGACTCTTCGGGACTTGTCTAAAAATAAACTTAGCCTTTCAAAAAAATACTTTTCTTTTCTTTTTTTAAAGTTGCTAATGTGATTACAAGGAAACCGCTGGGGCAGAAAAGACAGCGAGTGAAAATCCTGAACACGCCACAATCCTCCTGGGGTATCTCGATGGTTTTGCAAAACATGTTTCTTGGATTTTTCTTCCCCCCTCGCTGTCCCCATTCTTCTAAACCAGCTTTTATGTAACTCTGGGGATAACCTTGTTTGTCTGCTTAACTGCTTCTATGATTGCCATAAAAATTTAAAGCCTTACATCTCGCCATCAGTTCTGAGACACATACAAATGCCAATTCCCTCCCTTCTTTCTTCAAGGGGAAACGTGTAACGTTATCCAATTGTGGGCGATCTGTTTCAAGTGAACCTCATTTTGGGGTGGGGAAGATGAGATAAATGACAGAGACCTCCGGAGGGTGCAGGGGAAAGCGACTTGCAGTTTTACATTTCCTTAAGGAACTGTAAGATTAATTAAAGAGAACTCACTGCGATAATAATCAAGATCACCGTGTGCTTTTTTCCCCATCTTTTATACTCGCACTATACTAAAATAACGTCACGGCGCATTTAGCAGCTAACTCAGCTCTAATGAGAGAAGTAAGTTTAATTATCTATGATACACACCATTCAACAGCCCATTTCTTTCAGCAGTAACCAAAAAAAAGGAAAAGAATTGCTGCTAATAATTAATCAAATGATGCTACGAACAGTTAATGTTGCAGGTTTCACATTGTTGCAATGTACAACGTTACGCTGGGATCCCTAACAGAGCCACGGAGAAATACGTTTACGGACATGTCGCCGGATGAGACACTGTGCATGAAAGAAAAGGCCGTGCATTAGATTCACCCACCGAAACTGAATGCGCAGACTTTGTGCAGATCACCTTTTTAGAAGAAATTTAGGGCCTGGACAGACAGGCCAAAATAAAGCTGCTTCAGGTCACTTTGGAGGTATGCTGTTAAGATGTGTGTGTCATTTAAACTGAATTAGAACTGGAGCATGGCTTTGGTGCAGCTTTTGGACTCTTATTTAAACAGCGTACCTCCAAAGTTACCTGAAGCAGCTTTATTTTGGCCTCTCTGTTCAGGAGAGGGCTTAGTCCACCCTGGGAGCACCAAAAAGAAGCATGGATCCCCTCCATTCTCTCATCTATGCAGCCTTTAGGATCAGCACAAACAGTTAATGCCTGCTGGAATTTTCTAAGTTCTTGGCGTCGTTTTCCTTTGCATCGTCCTTTCCATCCTTTGTTCCATGCCCCTAAGTTTTACCCTCGACTTATCCACAGGTCGTATCAAAACCCATTATTTTGGCCCCAAAACCTGCCCTCGACTTATACATGAGATCAGCTTATAGTCGAGTATATACGGTAGGTGTGATAAGAGATACAGTAGAAATGGTGATCTCAGGCACAGGTGCTGAGATAATACTGGAAGGAAGGCAAGCATGAGCCAAGCCTGTTCAAGGTCTTTTCTCTGAAAGAATATAGCTGTTAACAACAAAGGAAGGGGATGGTATGGGGAAAAGAGGAAAGATGTGTTTATTAGTTATAACAAATAAGAATTAGGCCGGCCTGAAATTTGAAATAATGTGTGGTTTAGTTGGGCAATTTTAATGCTTGCTGGTCAGTTCTGACAATGAACGTCACTGGACTGGGGTTTTCTTAACTTGGGATTTTATCACACCTGTTTTTTTGGCACGTTACGGGTATGAAACGAGGAGCTCATGTGCGCGCGCGACCACCCCAAAACGGATTTTACCGCACGCCAAAGCGTCCCCTCAAAAGGCCCCGTTCTGTTCCGTTGCGGCAATCCGTCCCCGTTCAGTGGTGAGGTGCATGAAATGTTCTGGTCGGAAGTCTTCCAACCGAGCAAAATGGCGCCTGTCAGCACTGGATCAGGATGGATTGCCACAACGGAACGGAACAGGGCCTTTTGGGGGACGCTTTGACATGCAGTAAAATCCGTTTTGGGGCAGTCGCGCATGCACACACGAGCGTCCTCTTTTCGTACCCGTAACGTGCCAAAAAACGGGAGCGATAAAGTTCTTGGTATCCTGCTGAGTTTGACAGGGGTTGGATTCATCTGTTTCCTTTCTCTTCCAAATACATGGACCGACCTTCCTTCCTTCCTTCCTTCCAAAGCCCTGCAACATCTCCAAATTCTGCTTTTAGATCATTTTGCTTTTTTAAAAAAAGACTTCTACTCCTTATTGCTCCTTGTTGTTTATGGAGTCAGTTTCAGTTCTTAGGGAAGCACAGTTAGACAAACGCACATTTCTGCTACTCTACTGATTTAAAGCTAGACCCTAACATGCTTGGCTTTAATATTTTTGATATTTCAATATTTTTGTTTCCTTATCAAAGGCTTTAGCCTTAGGAAACTTAAATTACCCATTGCATGGAGATGCCCATGCCTGTGTGGTCACACATGTAGTTGCACAACATCACAGTTCACTACCAGTGTTGACACTGTGCAACCACCACGCAACTCAGTTGCAATCCATTCCCTTCATGTAGGATTCTTGGCTGCATGGTTTCAATTTGTTTGCATTTGTCCATCAACCTCACCAGGAACCACAAGGCCTGAAAGGCAGTCTATTGATTTAAAGAAGTAATTTAGAAGGAGCAATAAGAAGTAGAAGTCCTTTTTAAAAAAAGCAAGATCAACTAAAAGCAG
>NC_056531.1:4577049-4578654 GCF_019175285.1 Sceloporus undulatus | reverse complement strand
ATAATAATAATAATAATAATAATAATAATAATAATAATAATAATAATAATTTATTTTTACCCCGCCTCCCCAACACGATCGAGGCGACTTACAACAGTCATGAAATACAATATAAAATGCATCATACATTATAAAAATACATCCCATTGTCACCTCCCTCCTAAAGCAATACAATAATTCTTGCATATTAAATAATAATAATAATAATAAAATACCATTTTAAGCTATTAAAACAATCAATGACAGAGATACAGGCGTCTTGAGGTGTTCTGAGATGTTGCAGGACGTCTTCTACATTTACACAATTCCACGGCAAGTTACTTTAAAACTTCCCCCGACTATGAATACCCAATAAATGAGTTGCATAAAGGAAGTTTTCATTCTCCCGAAGCTCAGACTGATGGCATGGACAAGGAAAGGTGAGCTCGGAATTGACCTCACAGAATGGGGCTGTGATTTCTCAGCGGGGGAAGAATCGTCACGTACAATGCCACACTGAGCAATGCCAGACTAAAAGACGGACGCTATCCGAGCTTTGTTTGTGTGACAAGCGATCTCAGCAGGTGACCAGGAAAGCATGAGAGGGTGGCGAACACTTTTCCAGGGAACTGAACAATTTGGCTGTCTGCTGGGCATCAGAAAGCATAGCAGGACTGGCAGACCCATCCATGGGCCTTCAATCATGGCCAGAATGAGTTTTAAAGGCTCAAGGGAGACAAAGCCACCTGCTGCACAAGAGGAGAGAAGTGAAGAAATGCTCCGAAAATGGCCACAACCACCTAATAAATAAACTTGCACGCAGCCTCAAGAGATAGAGTCAGAACTTGGAAACATAGGCCCTGTACCCAGTACAGACTGACACGTTGTGCCGGCCTGGGAGTAGAGTCAGAGTGCAGCGTCTTGATGCTGCATGCCACACCAGATGGCGCACAGCATCATGACGCACCTCCAGCACTGCGTCCAAACGACGTAGCACCAAAGGAGCTCCATACAGCTGCAGCCCCATGGCTATGGTGCCCTTTGGAGGGTGCAAAAAGGAACTGCTTTTTGCAGCTCCTTTTTGTACCCTCCGGAGGCTGGATCAGGACTGTGGCATGAGGTTGCCGCAGCCCCAATCCGGCTGAAGAAGGAGCGGCTGCATGCTGCCCCATCATGGCAGTATGTACAGCCCTTTACTCATCTTTTAAAAATGATTAATTCCTATTATAATTCATAGTGTTTTAGAAGCAACTCTTTGTCACTACTCAGTGCAAGGTTTTAAAGTAACTTGTTACACTATTCAAAATCCACCAAACAGCGATACCTTGATTGGCCATCCAAAATGCACAATATACATGTTGCAAGGAAGGGTCTTTGTTGTGATGCAAATGGATGTTAAATTTCCTGGACTTTAAAAATCTTCCAGGTGCCATATGGCCAGGAGGAGGAGGTGCCAGCCTGCAAGTTATGCCCCTCCATACCTTCTTAACTAAGGGCTCATACAAACAGGCCAAAATAAAGCTGCTTCAGGTCACTTTGGAGGTATGCTGTTTAAATGATATATGTGTCCTAAGAGGTGGAAGCTGCACCAAAGCCACGCTCCAGTCCTAAGGACTAGAGCGCAGC
>NC_056531.1:4561792-4572049 GCF_019175285.1 Sceloporus undulatus | reverse complement strand
CACATAGCCCGAAAAACCCACAAAAAACTAAGCTTTGAAAGCTTGCAACTTGGCTTGTAACCACTTGATAAAGACGTTCCTTGAGGAGGCTTTTGACTTTAGGCCTGCCAAACTCAAAAGGTTTCTACCAATCCCCTGATTTTATCTCTGTGTGCCTTCATCATTTGCATCAACTGTGCCATATTTAAGTATGGCAAGGACAATCAATCTGGAGGAAATTAAGTCAGCCGACCATCATTCCAAGCATTAGGTTGGTTGGGCCCGGCAAAGGAAAATGTATGGTGCCATGACAGGTCTAATGATCAAGTGCTGGGTGTCTGGTCTTAATACCAGTGTTAAACAATCTGGATTCTGACCAAAGAACATTGGTGTTTACGTCCACGAGACAGCAAGCAAGCAGAAGTTAATCCGGTAGGCCAGGAAGTGTTTTAATTAGAGGAGAGACTGCAAGCATTCCTTTGCACCTGCATCAACATTGCAGCAAAAAAAGCTTACTTGCAAGAGATTCATTTTCACCGGAATTACAAGAACAAACTGTTTGTACAAGCAGCATTTGTTGCAAATTGACAAAGCACATACAGAGAGAAAAGAGAAGGGGGGGGGGGGAGAGAGAGAGGAGTGCTCCAATACCTGGAGTGTTTGGCTGGGGAGATAGGACTGTTCCTAGTGTTTGTTGCACACCAAGAGGTTCCAATCTGACAGAGGAGCAGCTGCTGCCATCTCCTGTAAGTGTGCTGGCCAAGGATCAGTTCTCAAGGATATTCTTTAAATAGGGTGAATACAACCAATAAGGAAGTTTTGTATTGGTGTGTTAGGATATTGTACGATATGTTGTATTATGTCTATAGAGAGATCTTGTAGCACCTTTGAGACAAACTGAAAGAAATTGGCAGCATCAGCTTTCGTAGACTGCAGTCTACTTCCTCAGATGCATTACTGTATTACATTATTATACATACTATATATACCAGTGATGGTGAACCTTTTAGAGGCCAAGTGCCCAAACTGCAACCCAAAACCCACTTATTTATTGCAAAGTACCATATCCCTCTGGCTTTCTAGTAACGAACTCCAGAAAACTCTCTGCTGAGGTGACGGCACATGTGCCCACAGAGAGGGCTCTGAGTGCCACCTCTAGCACGCGTGCCATAGGTTTGCCATCACAATACTATATACTCACGTATAAGTTTTAGTCAAAAAAATGACCCAAAAACACCCGACTCGACCTATCCATGGTTCAGTGTAAGTACAGTACTGTATTCTAACTCTTATTTAAAATTGAACTATCCCCTGGCAAAAGGCAAGATGAAATCTGTCCTGGAAGCACTGACCCTCTTCTACTCTCTCATCCATTCAGGCTTTAGTGTGAGTACAAACAGGTATGCCAGCTGGAACCTTATAAATTCTTTGGCATTGCTTTCCTTGCTTCATCCTTTAGATCCTTTTTGCCTGTCTGTCCCTAGGTTTTACCCTCGGCTTATCTATAGGTCATATCAAAATCCATAATTTTGGCCCCAAAACCTGCCCTTGACTTATACCCGAGGTCGAATTGTAGTCGAGTATATACGGTAATAATACTGCATTATGTATAGTTATGTTTGTTTATATGTTTACTTGTTTGTGGTTGATTTATATGTATAGTGGATTATATGTTTTTTAATCTTGGAAGAACTAATAAAAATCACAAAGCCGTAAGTGTGCTGGCCAAGACCTGAACTCCACCAGCATGACGTTGGATCCTGGCCACTTTCCTCCATACAAGTGCTTTATCTGTAAGTGGGAATGAGGCCTAGGTCTCGACAAAGCAGAAGGATGACATGGTCGGTGTGCTTTTCCCCTTCTTTTCTTCCAAGGAACTTCCAATAAACCCCTGGAGATCAGGGTAGCCCTGTCCTGTGCCATGCCATTCGTTACAATACTCCAGGTGCCAAGGTGTAATGCTGGTTTTTGCATTCAGGTAAAAGGAAACTCTAACAAGGCCTCCTGTCCTGATCCAATCCAGATGTTCTCACTCTCATTATTAAGAATTAGCTGGAAGTCATTAACACGCTGAGCCATCCGCAAGGATGCTTGGATGCCATCTGGAAAGGTACCTCACCGCAGCATGGTAGGCAGATGGAGGCTGCTAGGGAAGGATGAACTATCGTATTTTCTCCTTTTTTAAAAGAGAGAGAGAGAGAGAAAGGATGTATTAATTATGATCTTGTGAACTTCCATTGCTGTGCCAGAGGAATATAAATTTATCACAATTTGCAGGCGGTCATGGTAACTCCTGCTGGGTACAGTGTCCTGGATGATGCAGAGGAAAAAAATGAAGTGTACAAGGGACCAGGGGAAACTGCCATCCAAACGCAGCTACTAGCATTAGGAGGGGAATGCAGGACTGACCATAAAATATGTGCCGAAGATAGAAAGGTTACCTTTGGGAACAACAGTTCCTCAAATCTGAAGTCGAAGGCTTTCATGGTTGGCATCCATCGTTTTTTGTGGGTTTTTCGGGTTCTGTGGCCATGTTCTAGAAGAGTTCATTCCTGACGTTTCGCCAGCATCTGTGGCTGGCATCTTCAGAAAATGCTGGCATGGAAGAGAGTTAGGTGTGCGTGCGTGCGAGCGTGCATACACACACGCACACACACACACAAACGCGCGCGCACACACACACACACACACACACACACACAGTGTGACCCTGGGTATATATACCCAGTTCTCCTCCATGCCAGCATTCTCTGGAGATGCCAGCCGCAGATGCTGGCAGAACATCAGGAGTAAACTCTTATAGAACATGGCCACAGAGCCCGAAAAACCCACAAGAAACGAACTCCTCGAATCCCCCAGGTGAGAGGCTGGCTGGGGCAATTCTCTAAGGTGGAATTCAAAGACTTGTAGACTTGGAACATGTTTGTCCTTTCAGGGAGATATCCGTGTTAAATCTAGAAAGGTTCCCGCCACCACCACATTATTAAACCAAGGGGGCGTTCTCACTTGCGATTTACAACGATTTTAAATACAGCGGTTCATTATAAAGCGATTCAAAATACAGCAAGTTTTATCCCACTTTTCAAATCGCTTTATCTTCATCGTTCCCATTTACTTAACATTTTATTTTGATTCGCTGTAATTGTCCTGGTTTTGTTCCCATTCATGGATGAATCGGTGTATATTTAAACCGGTTCTGTTACTTTTTCGTTCACATTCACTTGTTTCGGCTGTCAATCAAAGCGACGTCATCATGACGTCACAATATTTCGGAGTAACATGCACCGATGTATCCTGTACCTGCGTTCCCACTACCTGACTCTTTCTTGTCTGCGGAGACGCAACAGAAGAGCCTCGGATGCAGACGATTTTCATTGGCTGCTGCCCCTCCAAAAAATCTCTCCCCAAATCTCCAAGCCAGAAGGATGACTGCAGCCAAGCAGAAGTGCTTTGGGGAGGAAGGCAGTTTTCTCTCTCCCTCAACCATCCTTCCCCACGAATAACAAAAGTAAGAGAGGGAGAGAGAAAACTGCTCCCCAACAGCCTTCTGCTTGGCTGCATCTTATCTCTTCTGGTTGCGTCTCCCGCAACAAGAAAGGAGCCTTATTCGTCCGCTTCCTGTGGCTCTCCTCTACGACACCCACATATTAACTGCCATAACTCAGTGCTAGGGAATCCTGGGAATGGTAGTTTATTATGGCACCAGCACTCTCTGGCAGAGGAGGATAAATGTCTCACAAACACAACAGTTCCTATAATTCCTTAGTACTGAGCCAGGGCAGGTTAAGAGGTCTCAAACTGCATTATTTCTACAGTGGGTTTTGAACTACAGATGAGGTTTTTTCATAAATTAAAAAAGTTGTTACTTTATAATTCACCTTAATATATATATACACACACACACACACACACACACATATATACACACACAAATATACATTCATATGTGTATATATACATGCGTGCAAACACACACACACAAGCAGCCTTGCTGTCCCTGGGAGAGACGTCTTAAAGGGATACACATACACCTCCCTGGCCCAGCCTCTCTCCTCCTCTTTGCAGCCTGGCTTATGGACTCTGCGTGAATGAGTGTGTGGTTTTGGACTGTGCAAAGGGAGAGAGAGGGCATTTTGGAAGTCCTCCTGGACAGGGGGAAGCAATGAAGGACATGCCTTGGGAAAGGAGGGCATGGAATCAGGCTGGCTTATGGACCCAGCCTCCTCCTTTCTCTCTCTCTCTCTCTTTGTGTGTGTGTGTGTTTGGGAAAATCGGATCAAGGAGGAGAAGGCAGTGGGTTTAAGTGGCTAGAGACTCTGCATCCAAAGACCAGGGTTGGAAAATCGGATCAAGGAGGAAAAGGCAGTGGGTTGAAGTGGAATACACACACACACACACACACACACACACATATCCAGGGTTTCCTATGTCTCCCCAGATTCCGTTTGGGAAAGAGAGAAGGAAAGGCTCTATTTCCCCCCAGACTGCTGTGCATCCACCCTCTCCTCCGTTACAAATGGTGTTCAATGGCTCTCCTCACACAGAGGGGAGGTTGCAATCCACTGGGGGAAGCTTTTAAGAGTCCTTTGACAGATGCAGGTGCTTGAGCGGCCAGGACTTCAGGCGCTTAAAGTACTGAAGAGATTAAGCGCCTGTAAACCATTAAAAAATAATAATAATAATCCTTATCTCTTATCGAAAGACCGCCGCGGACAAAGGGGTGAGGGAAGCAAAGATGACGACAGCGACGACAGATGGGGACAGAAAGGGCGACTCCCCCAAGCCAGCCCATCGCGCTCTGCTCCTCCCATCCAGTTAACCCAATTCAGAGGCTGGTCGTTCTATTTAAATACTCCGATTCCTATCCCGAATCAAGGAAAAATAGTAGGCTCGACCCTTCTATTTTTTTACTCTGGGTTATAAGCTTCTAACCTGGATTTTTTTAAAAAAAAAGATTCAAATTCGAATCATAGTAAGAACGATTGCAGGTTACTCTAGAACAGTTCTAGAGTTAATTCGGGTTCAAATAGGAACGCTATACCTTGAATTCAATTTGTAACCCAGAGTATAAGCCAGTGAGAACACCCCCCAAGGCAAAAGAACTGAGATGGTCCTGCAAAACGGACTGGACAGTGCCCCTTTCTCAAAAACAAATCTTGTCCTTTTGTCGGAAAAAATATTCAGTTTAAAAACATAAATCATACAAATATGCAAGTACCCCTAAAATCATAATAACCCTCCAATACACATACTATTATTATTATTATTATTATTATTATTATTATTATTATTCCACTTCTCCCAACAGATTGAAGTGGCTAACCATAAAAGCCTCAGTAAAAACATAACAACTTATTGTTGTATCCCAACCCTCCCAAACCCTCCCATCCACAATAAAATAACACTTAAATTATTAAACCATTATTAAACCCGTTATTAAACATAGGGCAGAGGCAGTTAGAGCAGTTGTTGAATAACTGATTAAATTCATAAAAGATTGCTGGAGTGTTAATCTGGAAAGGCCTATCGGAAGAGATATGTCTTGATGACCTTTTTAAAGCCATCAAGACTGGTGATATGTCGGGTCTCTTCCGGCAGGTTATTCCATAATTTGGGAGGGGCAGAAGAGAAAATCCTTTGGGTAACTGCAGGCAGCCTAGTTTTAGCACGCGCACACACAAAACAACAACAACAATAACTTTCCACATTAGAGCAGCACAAAGGGGTTTTATTTTGATCCAGTTTTTCATCCTGGAGTGTGACTTCATCTTGGTTTCACTCCATTTCAGCCTCATGCATCATATAAACAGCTGAGGCTCGAAATGGGATGAAACTGCTTTTGTTTGTCTGTTTCTCCTGAGTCCATGTTACTTTAATTTAGGGTACAGCTCAAACAAAAGTCTTCTTGTTGCGATGCTTTCATTTTAACCAGATCCCCAATAGTTCTGCTTAAATCATTTAAAATACGGTAACCAACACGTAAAAACTTAACTCGCAGCAGCAGACTGCAGCAGGCAATTGTGCAGAAGCTCCATTAAGAGAAAGAAACAACTTCTGGGCCTTGGATGGTTTCCTATATCCCCCTCTAGTTGGAAAATTGCTATTTTTTTTATTATTAAGTTGTGTCCGAACTGTTAAGGGTTGCACACTGCAGTCCAGCATAATAGCTGTTCTGGCCTTCTGGCCCTTCATGCTTGGTCATAGAATCATGGAATCGTAGAGTTGGAAGAGACCCCAAGAGCCGTCCAGTGCAACCATCTGCCATCCATGCTGAACTGCCCGCAATGAACCAAAACCCTAGGGACAATAAGAAATTATGTGGTTAATCCTGATGGTCCCTCTTTATCAGGAGAGAACTTCTTGCCAGCTCCAGACCCAGCTTAAAACCATGGAATGCACTGCTTTTTCATGCAGGCTGTTACCAAAAATGCTCGAGTCTCATGAGGGCACCCACAAATTAATATGTTTATAGGGGGATTTTAAGAATAGGTCAATGAGATCTTTGCAGAAAGGATTGGAAGATAGGAGTGGTTGAATGGAGGTTTTTGTTGTTGTAAACTGCCCTTGAGATCTCGACCCATGGCGACCCTGTGGATGAGATGTCTCCAAGACCCCATATCCTCCACTGCTCTGCTTTCCTCAACAAAGCCCACAGGAACGTCATATCCTGGTCAGGACAGCTGCTTTCTGGATTTTAGTTTTCTGGGACTGGAAAACCCAGTAAGCCTCTGAGGGGTGCTCGGCACCTCCATGTTGCTTCTATAGAGTGTCTCTGGGCATGCAAAAATGGCTGCTTCACTCTCTCCAAGGGCAATAATAATAATAATAATAATAATAATAATAATAATAATAAATACTAATAATAGTTTTACTTATAAACCGCTATTCCAAATAGATCATAGCGGTGTACAAGAAATTCAGTATACCATACAATATAAAAATACAATGGACAATATACAATACATATATTGTTGTCTTTCAGGCGAGGCCTGTTGTTGCTGGCCTGCCTCTATCCCCCTCAAGATGGTGGTCGGAAGGAGGGCTCTTAGTCTTTCCAGGCCAGGCCTCTCTCAGACAGAGCCATACAGAACCAGACACAGCCACACAGAGCCAGACAGAGCCAGAGCCAGAGCAAGATAGAGCCAGATAGATATCTTCCTACTGGGCAGTTTGGACTACACTTGTCCGTCCACATTCGCTGAGGTTAGGGGCACAGGACCCCCGTGAATGTGGGAAAACCGCAAATAACAAAAACACTATGTTTTCATCTAAGAGAAAACCAATCTAGGAATCTCTAGATCCTCCAAGGCAACTCTGTGGTCAACATCTGCCAGACACTGACCATGGAATTGTGCCGGAGGAGCTACAAAGGCCTAGTGGAGTGTTCCCTCTAGGAATCTCTAGGTCCTTCAGTGCGACTTTTGGTTAAAGTTGACCACAGAGTTGTGCTGGAAGACCTAGATATTCCTAGAGAGAACATATTAATAAAGTCCGTGAATACTCAAAGCTGCAAAAGTCAAAGCCTCAAATGTGGACGGACGAGCATGCTTGAATCTGAGGGGTCTGAAACCAGTTCCTATTGGTCGAGGTGGTGGGGTGAGTTTGAGTAGGGGGTTGCATGATCCTACTGGGGCCAACTGGACCTCACACTGGAAATCTAACCCAATTGGACAGTATGGACCATGTGGATCCGAGGGGTCTCATACTGGGTCCGATTGGTCAGGAGTGGTGGGGTGAGTTGGAGGAGGAGTCCCATGACCCCACTGCGACCAATCAGACTGCACATTGAAAATCCACCTGGACTGGATGGGTCTGACCAAGTGGGTGTGAGGGCCTGAAACCAGATCCCTTGGGTCAGGGGTGGTGGGGCAATATCCTACTGGGTGGCAATCGGGCATATATTGGAAATGTACGTGATTTGGATGGTTCAGACCATGTGGGAAAGAAACTAGTTCCTATTGGTCGGTGGGGTGGATTCAGAGCCTGGTGACATGTTCCATACCAGATGTCCCACCCTAACAAGATGTCCCACCATCATTTTGACATGGGCTACACCATCCTATTACTCACAGTGCCAAAATCCAGGCAAAGAAATGCGCTCATTAAAAAGAATGGTGTCTTCCACTGAGATTTGAATAACTGATGTGGTTAAGCTGCCAAAACTGGGGAATATGCCAATGTGGATGCCTTCCCTTTGTACCTTTCCATGTGCTCCCCTCACCACCTTTAGCCTTTGGCAGTAGCATCTTTTGAAATCTCCACCTGTTCAGGGAACAGACTGTTGACTTCAGTCCGCATCCAGACTGGAAAAGAGAAACTAATAGGAGCTTGAGAGAAGCTTTCATGTCACCTCACAATGATTTTACTCGGAGGAAAGGAATAAGAGAGATGGGAGGGAGAAACAAAACAGCATACCAACCATTCTGGGTGTGGTTATCCATCTCTTCAATGTGACAGGTCATTTATCTCTTCCTTGCTATCCAGGAACCAGGAACCCTGCGAGCAAAATGTGTAAAAGCCTCAAGGGACTGCATTAAGAGGAGGACCGCACCAAACTCATCCATCAGTCAAAGTTACACGTTTGTCATATGGTAACACGCCAAAGTGAAGGGAAGCAAAGTGTCACTGAGTCGGAAAATTGCATGCATGTGGCATTCAGTTGGACTTCCCAAATGTGGAATCGAAATTGCCAAGCTAGAAAGAGACTGCTGCAGAATGCCTGCACCATCACCCAATGGAGACATTCAGTCCCAGACCTTGGACATTTGGCTCAGTGTCGGAGAAGGAAGCAATGACCTAGTCATTTTCTTCCTTATGGTCAAAGAATGGCGGCACTGTGGGATCAAGGGGGGAGAGGTGGCTCTGTGACTCCCTCAAATGCGCCTTTCCCCATGCCAAGCCAGTTGTAGCAAAATACAAGGACAGCTGTACCAGGTCATACCAGTGACATGATCTGTAGCACCCTTCTTCCATAGTAGCCAAGCCAGATGGCAATGAGAAGCCATGAGTCAGGGCCAGCTTTATGTGCAAAATAAGTAATCTATAGTTTAGGGCAGAGGATGAGCATCATGCAGCCCTCCAGATGGTGTTGGATTGCAGCTTCCAGCTATGCTGACTAAGGCTGCTGTGAGTTGCAGTCCAATCTATGCCAAGAATCTCATCGGCACTCTCCAGTCACAGTGCTTGGGGAGAAGTATGATGCGAGGCTACTGGACATGTATATTCATTTGTCCACATTTGTGTTCTTTGGCAAGGTTTGGGGATATAGCCAGCCTGCACGATTAGAGCAGTTTAACGTTGCTTGAGCTGCCATGTCTCCATCCTGTGGAAACCTGAGGTTTGGAGTCTGGCACACATAGAACTCAAGTGCAGTAGTTCAAGGAAGCATCAAACTGGCAGGCCATCGAAAAGGCAGGGACTTTTTGATGGCCATTCCATATTTGTAGCAGTGGCAGCTGGTGACTTCCATGCCAAGAAAGTGGTGAATTTGCTCAGGGTTTTAGTCTTGACTTTAAATGTGCTTTTCAAGGTGCTGAGATCTAGTTCCTTTAACATTCAGGCTAAAACCAAGAGTGGACTCACCACCTCACTGACATGGAAACCACCAGCTCCCACTGGTACAGATACGCTCTCAGCTTGTAGCTGCCATTCTTAGCCTCTCTGCCTATCTCTGCTACCTGAAGGCACCAGACTCCCTCTTTGTGCAGTACTTACATTTGGGAGGCATTTAAAGAGCAATTTTTACCTGGATGTTTTTTTTTTTTTTTGTTTCCCTGTGGGGGGGGGGGGGGTTATGCAGCACATGGCCTCTAATGTATCACCTTGATTTACACCAAGATGCTCTGGGTCACACCTCATGGATAACAAAATACAACTGGAACCTTTTTAGAAATAGCCTACAGTCGAGGACAGTAAGCTTGCCATAACCATTCTACTGTTAAGGCTGGAATTCAAAGCTATAGCCTTGTTAGTCTGGAGAAGCAGTATGTAGAGAGATCTTGTAGCACCTTTGACACTCACTGAAAGAAAGAGGTTGGCAGCATGAGGAGGGAGCTGACTTGTTTTCTGCTGCTCCAGAGACTAGGACCTGGAGCAATGGATGCAAGCTGCAGGAAAAGAGATTCCACCTCAACATTAGGAGGAACTTCTTGACAGTAAGGGCTGTTCGACAGTGGAACAAACTCCCTCGGAGTCTCCTCCTTTGGAGGTCTTCAAACAGAGGCTGGATGGCCATCTGTCGGGGATACTTTGATTGAGAGTTCCTGCATGACAGAATGG
>NC_056531.1:4559977-4561767 GCF_019175285.1 Sceloporus undulatus | reverse complement strand
ATTGGACCCATTTGGCTCAGTGTCGGAGAAGGAGCAATGCCTAGTCATTTTCTTCCTTATGGTCAAAGAAGGCGGCACTGTGGGGATCAAGGGGGGAGAGGGGCTCTGTGACTCCCTCAATGCGGCCTTTCCCCATGCCAGCAGTTGTAGCAAAATACAAGGACCAGCTGTACCAGGTCATACCAGTGACATGATCTGTAGCACCCTTCTTCATAGTAGCCAAGCCAGATGGCAATGAGAAGCCATGAGTCAGGGCCAGCTTTAGTGCAAAATAAGTAATCTATAGTTTAGGGCAGAGGATGAGCATCATGCAGCCCCCAGATGTGTTGGATTGAGCTTCCAGCCTTGCTGACTAAGGCTGCTGTGAGTTGCAGTCCAATCTATGCCAAGACTCCATCGGCACTCTCCAGTCACAGTGCTTGGGGAGAAGTATGATGCGAGGCTACGGACATGTTATATCATTGTCCACATTGTGTTCTGTTGGCCAGGTTTGGGGATACTAGCCAGCCTGCACGAGTAGGCAGTTTAACGTGCTTGCAGCTGCAGTCTCTCCATCCTGTGGAAACCTGAGGTTTGGAGTCTGGCACACACGATAGAACTCAAGTGCAGTAGTTCAAGGAAGCACCAAACTGGGCAGGCCATCGAAAGGCAGGGATTTTTGATGGCCATATCCATATTTGTAGCAGTGGCAGCTGGTGACTTCCATGCCAAGAAAGTGGTGGAATTGCTCAGGGTTTTAGTCTTGACTTAAATGTGCTTTTCAAGGGCTGAGATCTAGTTCCTTTAACATTCAGGCTAAAACCAAGAGTGGACTCACCACCCCTCACTGACAGGAAACCACCAGCTCCCACTGGTACAGATACGCTCTCCGCTTGTAGCTGCCATTCTTAGCCTCTCTGCCTATCTCTGCTACCTGAAGGCACCAGACTCCCTCTTTGTGCAGTACTTACTTGTTGGGAGGCATTTAAAGAGCAATTTTACCTGGATTGTTGTTTGTTGTGTTTTCATTCTGGGGGGGGGGGGGTTATGCAGCACATGGCCTCTAATGTATCACCTTGATTTACACCAAGATGCTCTGGGTCACACCTCCTGGTAACCCAAATACACTGGAACCTTTTTAGAATGCCTACCAGTCAGGACCGTAAGTTGCCATAACCATTCTACTGTTAAGGCTGGAATTCAAGCTATGCTTGTAGTCTGGAGAAGCACGTATGTCGAGAGATCTTGTAGCACCTTTGACACTCACTGAAAGAAAGAGGTTGGCAGCATGAGGAGGGAGCTGACTTGTTTTTCTGCGTCCAGAGCTGCATCCATTGCTCCAGGTCCTAGTCTCTGGAGCAGTGGATGCAAGCTGCAGGAAAAGAGATTCCACCTCAACATTAGGAGGAACTTCTTGACAGTAAGGGCTGTTCGACAGTGGAACAAACTCCCTCGGAGTCTCCTCCTTTGGAGGTCTTCAAACAGAGGCTGGATGGCCATCTGTCGGGGATACTTTGATTGAGAGTTCCTGCATGACAGAATGGGGTTGGACTGGATGGCCCTTGCGGTCTCTTCCAATTCTATGATTCTATGATTCTATGCATGAGCTTTCGTAGACTTCAGTCTACTTCCTCAGATGCTTTTACATTTACAATGGATTTGCTAGTCCTTATAGAACAGCAAGCCCACCACTGAGATCTGTTAGACTTATGATGTCAAACCCTGAACCTTTCAGAGTTCAATAATCCAGTCTCCTGTGTTCATCGGGAAGACTTTTATTATTCAGTAACAAATGAAGTTTACAGGTAGAC
>NC_056531.1:4546699-4559967 GCF_019175285.1 Sceloporus undulatus | reverse complement strand
TTATTATTATTATTATTATTATTATTATTATTATTATTATTATTATTATTAGACATCTGCAGATAGAACTGCCCTCATCCACAGCCTCCATCCTATTGTGACCCACATTCTGCCCTCTGCTTTGTTTCCATTCCATAATATACCCACCTAGTACCCATTTTCTGCCCATCCATCCAGACCCCCTTTTGCCACAGGGCTGGCTTGAGAAAAATACTCCTCCAGATATCTGTGCATATTTGTGCAACTAGAAACATCAACAGTCTTTTGACTGTTGACAATAGCTCCCATTAGTTTGCACATACCATTATACACGCAGGCTAGACTATGATGTATATTGATGCACATACACTGAATGTAACTCAAACTCAAATATCAATCTTTTACAAAGCCAGCACAGAAATACATTTACAAAGACATGACAGATTCCACTGGATTCTGACAGGTGAGTACGGAAAGGCAGGGACGTTTTGATGGCCATTCCATATTTGTAGAATAGCCTCCTCCATGGAATATATATCTAGTCCCATCCCTTCAATAGCTTTTCAACGGGCTTGAAAAACTTTCTCATTTTCCCCTTGTCTTATAACGAAAGTTCTCGGTTGGAAATGTGCAGGCTTGCACTGTTGCTCTTTTTAGTGCTGCTTTGCTTTCTTCCGATTGCTGTTGTGTGTCTAATGTCTTTAGTTTCCTATTATTAGTTTTGCAATTGTAATCAGATAGTTTTCTTTATATTTTATGGGTTTTAATAGCATGTGAAGCTGCCTTGAGCGGGTTGTGCGGGAGAACTAGAACCAAAATAAAATAAAAACTGACTCAGTACACACTCAGCAACATTTTTCTGTCTGCATAAGTAGTTTGAACACTAGGATTCAACCTCCGCTCTTTTTGTTAATGTTTGCCGCCACCAGGTTTTCTCGCATCTCAACTTCACGCTTGCGTGCGCACACAATGTGCACGCACGTCTGCAATTTAAGGATAAATCCAAGCTAATATCAGGGATAGACAATTGGGGAGATCTTCAGAAGAGATGGGCTTTTTTGTTAGCCATCCAATGTCAAGAAGTATTACTTAAGTCAGCGGCTTAGGCCTGAGCATTATCTAAATCTCACATTGCTTTTATTGAATGCCATGTCGTGAATTGCTACCATGATCGCTCAGCTGCGAGGGAGGGCCAACTCAGTCCTTAGGCAATGTAGAACTATTACTTCAGATGCCAAGTGCATAGGGGACAGTAGTGGCAGCCTCCCAGCTGTGCCCCACTGGCGGAGGAAAGAACCATATATACCACACAAAGGCTGGCATTATCTTAGTGACATATGATGGTGAAAGTTATGCTGTGTATGTAGAGTGATTTTTGGGGGTGGACAATCCACAGCAGTTATATCCAGCTGACAGCAGTGTAAGCTGAGTTGCACAAGTGGAACAGCAACACAGAGTAGCATGTGAAAGTGTCATGTCTCTATGCACTGCCTTTGTGCAACACACATTGCAGTGGCACAAGGGGTGGCGAGTCATGTGCATTGACCCATTGTATATTGATATTCACCATAGGGATGCATAACCTATGCATGTGAATGTATCGTGTCTCTACGCACTGCCTTTGTGCATCACACAGTGCAGTGGCACAAGGGGTGGCGAGTCGTGTGCATTGACCCATTGTATATTGATATTCACCATAGGAATGCATAACCTATGGATGTGAATGTGTCGTGTCTCTATGCCTTTGTGCACAAGGGGTGGCAATTCATGTGCATTGACAACCCATTGATATTCACCATAGGGATGCATAACCTAACTCCACCAGCGTATTTTTACACTAGGGTAAAGCAGTGTATGATCTTGGCCTAACTGTCCCAGGCACCTTAAAGTGAGCTGCTGATGCAGATGTAGTGAAGGAAGTGAACATCACTGATGTTCAAGTCAGATTTGTTTCCCAGACCAGTCAGCTCCTGTGCATATGCTCTTTGGCTTCTCTCCTCAGGGAACAACATATCCTGGGACTGATAGTTTTTTATGGTCTTTTCAGGCTATGTGGCCATGTTCTGGAAAAGTTTATTTATATCCTGGGACTGTTCTGCTGTTTTATAGGGAAGCTGAAGTGACTCTGGTAAATGACTGGCGCCACTGGAGTCTAGTGCAAGCTTGGGCGATCTATTTTTGCCTAAGGACTGAATTTGGTGTCAGAAAGATTTCCCATTCCACTGGTCTGGGTAGGCAGAGCTAAAGCAAAGGGAGGAGACCAGCATAGTATAGTAAAATACCAGCATTGTATAGCCAAGTTTACCTTAAAGTTCTTATTACTGATAACTAGGGCCCAGTACATACCGCCCCGAAAGGGAGGGCTGGAGGCAGCTGGTTTCCTGTGGAGGGATGCCACAGCAGCCAAACTGTGCGGCGTCCCTCCGCCCCAAAAAGAACCTGGAAAAAACAGGTTCTTCCTGGGATGCTGTGTGCACCAATGGTGCACTTGTGACTTAAGCGATGTGCAGCAACATCTATATGCTGCATGTCACTCATGATGGTGGCCCCGTATGGATGGGGGCCGCCATTATGCCGCCACCGTGACATCCTAGGGTTAGGGACCATACAGTTGGTGTGTAGTCCCTAACCCTAGAATCGCCACCTAGACGCCACTTCTTGGCAGTATGTACCAGGTCTAGGAGAGTCATTTCAAAAAATGGTGTCAGGGGAAAGGAGCCATGGCCGTTTGTGTCATCTCTCACCCTGTGGTCTTGCGTCTTGTGTCTCTTGCCCCACAACCATTCCTGTATCCCCTAAACTAGTCTGCTGTCCTCAGAGGTGATGGAGGACCCTATCCCATTGCTAGCATTAAAGTAAAGTTTAACTAACTTGATCGTTTCTTACCCACCTCTTCCCACGGATCAAAGTGGGGAACAGCAACGGATCAAAATACAGCGCATACCAGTTAAAAACACATGTCTCCACATTGCTGTCGAAAATTGACGGAGAGGTATTCACAGCCTTGGGTCGTCTTTTAAAATGGCGGGAGGAAATTCCACCCATGGAGGAAAATTCTGGAGGGCTTCTGGATATTTCATTGTAATTTTCTGCTCTTTTTACTAATGGCGCCTTTAAAAACTAGTGTAAGAAGAGCTTTGAAGGGATATTTTTGGCAACCAACTTTTCAGGGGGCCCTTGTCATTAGATCAAGTTAATTGTCAGCCTTGTATTCCACTTGGCAACTTGTTAAACTAATTGAGCGATAGAGGAATATAATGAACAATTATAATGAAGTTTCTAATTAGCTGCCAGGCACAAAAATATTTAAAATGCAAAAATTTCACCAGATACTTGAGAAAAGGATTGGCGTCGAGGAGAGGGCATAGAGGGAGGGGGAAAACTCGATAATGGTGTCACATTGGATTAGAACAGGAATCATCCGCACTATGAACTTATTGAGGTAATATTGGTCAGAGCTTGGAAAACTGATGGATCACAACTCCCCAAACTCCCCAGGCTGCATAAACATTGGTGACTATGGCTAGGGGGTTGTGGGGCATGTAGTGCAAACAAGTATCCAAACCCTAGCACAGGGCATATCATTTGAGCCCAGTTGAGTCACCGATTTGGGTAGTATGTGAAGATATAATACTAATACTAATACTGTACTAATTTTTATCCCGCTTCTTCAGACAGATCAAAGTGGCTAACAATAAAAGCATCGGTAACATATAATAACAATGTATCATTGTTATATTCCAAACCCTCCGAAACCCTCACATCCACAATAAAATTAAATTAAATTACAGTGTGCAAGTATCATATGCAGGCGCACTATACGTGGCTCTCAGCATATGCTGAAAGCCGCACAGGAGTGCATGGGATGCAAGGGACTGCGTGTCCCATTTGGATGAATGGGGCGCGCACCGCCACACTGCCACATGCACAAGCCCCATTAACTTGAATGGGGCTTGAGCATGCGTGGTATTTGGCTTACGTGGGGGGTCCAGAATGGATCCCCCGCGTAAGCCAAGGGCACACTGTATTAAACAATTATTAAAACATTAGTAAAGCATCTGAGGAAGCAGACTTAAGTCTACGAAAGCTCGTGCTGCCAATCTCTTTCATTCACTTAGTCTCAAAGGTGCTACAAGATCTCTTCTCATAATGATTTTACAGACTAACATGGCTATATCTTTGATTTGGGTAGGAATGAATATTCAGGAAAGTGTGTCAGCAGAGCTGGCCCAAGACCTTTTGCTGCATAAGGCAGAGCAGCAAATGGCGAGTCTCCTCACAAAGGCCTAGCCCATAGTACCCAAGCCGACCAAGTTATTTTGGTACCTGAAGCAGATGTCCATATATATGAGACATACCTTTCCCCTTCTCTGGCAGTAAAAGGATAATGATAACACATTCCGATAATTTACTGCCGTTGCATGAGATCCAGAACTGGCCCTCAACCTCTCCTTGTTCAAGGATATTTTCAGATCATAGGAACATGGGAAGTTGCCTTTCACCAATTTAGACTGGCCAAAGGTATTTTCCTTTATCTACCCAGTCCTTTATCCATCCAGGTGATGCTGTTTGTCCTTACCTCCTTTGCCCCCTTTCCTCCTTTGCTCCAATAAAAAGGTCTTTTTTGGTTGTGTCTGTAGCAAGAAAGAACAAGTAAATGTTAGGGAACCGAGAAGATGGAGAACGTAATCTCAGAACCACAGACAATGCTCTTTGGACGTTATCAGACAAGGTATATTGGAAATATAATCCAATGGCAATCTGAATGCAATCATGGGGTTTAACGTTATTGCGTGATAGACTACCACACGCAATTTCGGGCAATGGCAAGCTATTTTCAGGCAATGGGAAGTCAGTTTGAACGCAATTCAAATTCACGTAAATTCACTGAACTAGCAAATTCACGTGAATGCATTCTGGCCCCACTTTCTTTTCATTCGAAAGTAAGAGAAATTCCTCCTGTGTGATAAACTCCTTTGAGAATTCCTGGAGAACAGGAGAGATCCCAGCAGAATGGAGGAGGGCACAGGGTGACATGCTAGCCATGTTCAAATATCTGAAGGGGCGTCACATTGAGGATAGAGCAAGCTTGTTTTCTGCTGCTCCAGAGACTGGGACATGGAGCGACGGATTCTAGCCACAGGGAAAGAGATTCCACCTAAACCTTAGGAAGAACTTTCTGACAGTAAGAGCTGTTTGAATGTGGAACACACTGACCGAGGCAAAAATTCCAAGACGGTTCACCATGCCATTGAATGAACACAGACCAACCAGACTGGCAATTGAATAGTCCTCTGCCATACCCAAAGGCAGCAAACTAGAAGGGCAGGCTGCATGGCATACAGCACTCTCCTCCTCCAGTACCTAGCTGAAACCTCCCGGCATCTACCTGGGGCACCTATCCCATTCTGCCTAATGGTAGGGCTGGCCCTCTCCATAGCTCCGTATTGTTTGTTTGAGAGCCAATTCATTCCATCACTTCCTATCTAGTCTTTTTCCCATGGAATGCTTTGGTAGCAAGGATACATTGGAAAGTGAGGGCAGAAAGCAAAGGGGGCAAAGGAGGTAAGGACAAGTAGCATCACCTGGATGTGTATTGGTCACTGACTATAATAAATTTCATTCATTCATCACCTGGATGGATAAAGGACTGGGTAGAATGGCAGAGCAAAGATGTTATGAAGGGCACGGAACAAATGCGAACAGAAGAGAAAGAAACCGCTTTCTGATTAAAACAGGAAGCCAAGCCCTATCATAAAAGCAGAAAACAAATGTTGGATTTGCATGAAGAAACCTGAGCTTCACAGTCAGTTATCCTTTAATACCTCGCTGAATCACGAAGCGCAAACTGTAAAAAAAGAAAAAAGAAAATGTAGCCAATGAGGATTAAAAATGCTGGAAAGTTTAAGCCGGGAGAAATTAGAACAAACAGGTATCCCAAACGCATACTAATAGTATTCTGCTTTACATGCAAACGTACACATGCACCTCAACCACAGGATTGGAATTGTGTGGCCCTCCGGATATTGTTGGACTGTAACTTTCATGATACCTCGCCATAGGCTGCGCCATCTGGAGATGAATCCAACAAACACAAAGATACAGATATAGGGAATCACAGTATCATATAGTTGGAAGAGACCACAAGACCATCTTAGGATCATAGAATCATAGAGTTGAAAGAGACCACAAGGGCCATCCAGTCCAACACCATTCTGCCATGTAGGAATTCTAAATCAAAGCATCCTTGACAGATGGCCATCCAGCCTCTGCTTAAAGACCTCCAAGGAGGGAGATTCCACTACACTCCGAGGAAGGAGAGTGTTCCACTGTTGAACAGCCCTTACTCTCAGGAATTTCCTCCTAATGTTGAGGTGGAATCTCTTTTCCTGGAGTTTCCATCCATTGCTCCTTGTCCTGTTCTCTGGAGCAGCAGAAAACAAGCTTGCTCCCTCCTCAATATGTCATCCCTTCAAATATTTAAATAGGGCTATCATATCACCTCTTAACCTTCTCTTCTCCAGGCTAAACATCCCCAGTTCCTGAGTCTTTCCTCATAGGGCATGCTTTCCAGACCTTTCACCATTTTAGTCACTCTCCTTTGGACACGCTCCAGTTTCTCCACATCCTTTTTGAATTGTGGTGACCAGAACTGAACACAATATTCCAGGTAGGGCCTGACCAGAGCAGAATAGAGTGGCACTATTACTTCCCTTGATCTAGACACTATACTTCTATTGATGCAGCCTAAAATTGCATTGGCCTTTTTAGCTGCCGCATCGCACTGTTCACTCATGTTCAACTTGTGGTCTACTTGGACCCCTAGATCCCTTTCACACGTAGAAGTCTCTTGTTCAGCCAGGTGTTACCCATCCTATATCTGTGCATTGCATTTTTCCGCCCTAAGTGCAGTACCTTACATTTCTCCCTGTTGAAGTTCATTTTGTTAGCTTTGGCCCAGCTTTCTAATGTATTAAGGTCATTTTGAATTTTGATCCTGTCCTCTGGGGTATTGGTTACTCCTCCTAGTTTGGTGTCATCTGCAAATTTGATAAGTATACCCCCAATTCTGTCATCCAAGTCATTGATAAAGATGTTGAATGGCACTGGGCCCAGGACAGAATCCTGTGGGACCCCTCTGGTCACCAACCCTTGGAGTCCAACAGCATCAATGGGGCAACAGGTTGTCTGTTGCAGCTACAAGGTCTTTTGCTGTTCATGACTGATTCCACCAGAAGGATACTGGGATGTAGTCCAAAGGGATAATGGTGCCAAGCCTTCTTGAACCTTGGTACCTCCTTTCCAGAAACTGTAGTGTTAATGCTGTGCCATAAACCGATTTTTCTTTTTAATCCTAAGGGACGATAAACAACATTGTCACATTGATGGAACAGCTCACAACATCCTGACAAGCCAATCTATCACTCCAGTGGCAAATATTATATTTCTACCTTCAGCAGCCAGAAATGAAAAGCATCAACTTTTTGTGTGCGCGCACGAGCGCACGTGTGTATGCCATAAAGCATGATTGTGTAATAGAATTTGGATTGTTACGAGACGAATAAAAAAAAAGTGAGGAGGGAGGACAGGGCTAATAAAAGAAAAATGAAAGCTATTGCTTTCCTTCCTTCGTTGGATTTAAATGACACTTTGTTCCAGTATTTCTCCCTACGGGAGAAGTAAATTGAATGTAGAGGATAAGAGACAGAAGCAACAGACTCTCGGGCATTCAATTTACAGGGTCAAATAGGTAACTGAGTGGAATTGTCACATCGCAATCCAAGCCATGGCCAACGTGAAAAATCTTCACATTTTTACATGGAAGTAATTATGTGTTTCAGAGCTTAGCAGGCCTCAGAACTTAACACAAATATGTAGAAAGAGATACAGTCAAAGGAATGAATGATCTGAAATACACATGCGCTCCAACTGTCCCTACTCAACAAGGAGGGTCCTTCTAAGTCAGCAGCTGGGGTTCCACACTTTCCCTAGACTAGGTCCTTCCTGAGTTATTGATATTATTGACTGTGTCCTGGTTTATCCACCAGTTAAAGAAAACGGATAGCAAGGACTAAGCAGAAGTTGTCAGAGGAGAATATCTGGATGTAAATGTCTTTTTTCCCCACCTCATACTAAACAGAAGTAAGAGTTCCATGCATAGCTCCACTCATTCTTTGAGCCCTGGCTTCACACACTTTTGGAATGCAGACCTTAGCAGGATTCAACAGTTACTTTAACCAGGGGCAGGGTGGGATTTACACCCCTGCTGTAACCCTTTGCAACTATTTGGAAGATGGGAGTTTTCAAAGAATGCTTTTTAAAAAATAAAAAAGCTTGCAATATGCATATATGAGCATTAGGGTCATTGTTGTGTTTCTTCCAACTCCCTCCTCTCTGGGGCTATACCTGTGATGGCGAACCTATGGCATGCGTGCCAGAGATGACACACAACACCATTTGGCCTGGCACCCAACAGAGAAAAGGTGGAACAGGCGCGTGTGCCTGTTCTTCTTCCTCCCAGACCTTTCCCGGCCTTCAGCTAACCATGGTCTGTCTTCAGACCACCCTTTTGGAAGAAATCCACAAAATGAACTGGGTGGATAGTATCATTATACAGTGCACCCACGTTATGCTCTGGAAGCCACGAAGGAAGCACGGGAGGCACACGCCAGAAGGAAACAATGGCGTGCGCGCCCGAGGCATACGCTCCGTGCGCCGCCACCACACCACCATGGGCACGTGCCCCATTCATTTGAATGGGGCTTGAGCATCCGCGTTTTTCCCTTATGTGGAGGGGGGGTCCGGAACGGACCCCCCGTGTAAGGGAAGGGCGGACTGTACAATTTAGGCACTTAGTGGAACTGGGATTAAAAACTTAACAAGAGTCCAGCTGGATCAGACCAAAGACTTTTCTAGTCCAGCATTCTGTTCACATAACAGCCAACTAGTGACCCATGGGAAAGCCACACGCAGGATATGTGTGCAACGGAACCCTCCTGGTGGTGCTCCAATGTGCCTCCCAGAGGCATATTGTCCCCAGTACTAGAAGGCATATATGAGTGGTGTGTGTTCTGGTAGGTTCTACAAAGCTGGTAAAGCTTTGATAACAGCCCCAGCAGCAGACTGTGTATGTGTCATCCAAGGACCTGTCTAGCAGGCCACAGAGACCATAGAATCATAGAATAGTAGAGTTTGAAGAGACCACAAGGGCCATCCAGTCTAACCCCCCTGCCATGCAGGAACTCTCAGTGCCATGCAGGAACCCTCAATAATGTTCATCACCAGGTGATAAAATGGCCATAACAAGAGCATAGAAGTGTTCTGAACTAGCAGGAATGGGTGATTACCCACACCAATAAAATCATGGCTCTTCAAGGAAATTCTAAGATTAAGACAAAAACGGCACTCCTGGTGAGAATCCGAATCTAATATCCCTCCCACAGGTTCTCCACTTTTCACCATCGGTACTGTTGTTCTTTGAGAGACAAAACCATCTCACCATTGGGGGAAGCTGCCGTCTGAAGGGTTTGTAAATAATACTGGAGCCTGCCTTCCTGGAAATCTCAATCAGATTTGCAGCCCTCGAAAGCGCCACTCTCGCGACGAAGCCTTTTTAATATTTGGACAGCATGGGAATTGACTGGTCTCCCCTTAAATCTAATCACGGGTTACGCTAGGCAGAGCCGGGAATACGGCAGCCATCAATACAGATTTTAAAACTGTATGTGGCAATCAATACCAGTCATCATCTAGCAGACTGTGGAATTTGATTTGTCTGCTCTCCTCCCTGCACTCCACTGCCCCCACTCCCTGCTTCTTTGCCTGCTTTTAAATCAATCTGTCATCTGAGTTGCTAAAGGAAGAAGCAAGGGCGCCATTTAATTTATTTATTTGTTGCTGCCATGTTCCCTAAACAAGCCCAAGGATTTTAGATAGCTGTTGACTTGACAGCATATTCCAGCTAATTGCATGGCTGACTCCATCATGAGGCAGAGTGAGGCCACTGCTTCAGGTGGTAGATGGTGAAGAATGGAAGTGGCATAAGGCACCGGAGAACAAGGCTCTATGGCTCAATTCAGCCAGTCTTTTATCTCAGGTGGAGGATACTTTCCCATTGCCAGTACACTCAATGAAGATTCACATACCAGACTGATCTGCTTCTGCATGACAAGTATGAGGGTACCGTCTTGTCCTTTACCACGGAAGGTGAAATATTTTGGCAAATGGACTCCAAGGAGCACCAAATTGAGGGTGCTAGGCAGTTAAAGTATATTCTAATCAATAAAAGTCCATGCAATTAAGGGCCTGTACAGACAGGCCAAAATAAAGCTGCTTCGGGTCACTTTGGAGGTATGCTGTTTAAATGACACACGCATCTTAAGAGGCCAGAAGCTGCGCCAAAACTGCGCTCCAGTCCTTAGAACTGGAGTGTGGCTTTAGTGTGGCTTCCAGCCTCTTAGGACGCATGCAGCATTTAAACAGCATACCTCCAAAGTGACCCAAAACAGCTTTATTTTGGCCTGTCTGTACAGGCTCTAAGTTACTGAATTAACAGTAACTTAATAAAATATTAAGTTACTGAATTGACAGTAACTTGATTAAATATGAACCTGCCAAAACACTAAGATCTTCAGGGGAAGGCCTTCTCTTGGTCCCGCCACCATCACAGTCTCGCTTGGTGAGGACGCAAGAGAGCCTTCTCGGTGGCTGATCCCACATTTTGGAACTCCCTTCCACTGGAATCTAGGCTAGCCCCATCCCTGGTTGCCTTTCAATGGCAAATTAAGACATTCTTGTTTTTTTTTTGTGGGTTTTTCGGGCTCTGTGGCCATGTTCTAGAAGAGGTTATTCCTGAAGTTTCGCCAGCATCTGTGGCTGGCATCTTCAGAGAATGCTGGCATGGAAGAGAGTTGGGTATATATACACTGTGTGACCTCACCCTCTTCCATGCCAGCATTCTCTGAAGATGCCAGCCACAGATGCTGGTGAAACGTCAGGAATAACCTCTTCTAGAACATGGCCACAGAGCCCGAAAAACCCACAAAAATCTATGGATGCCGGCCATGAAAGCCTTCGACTTCACATTAGACATTCTTTGTTTAAGCTGGCATTCCCCATATGATTATACCAGGGTGGCTTTTATGGAGCACTTTTGTATATCTTTTTCTGTAGTTGTAGAATGTTTTTAAGGTTAATTTAATTGTTTTTAAATTTATTGCAATATTTTTAACTTGTTTTTTTTTAATCTGTGACCCTTTCCCATCAACATACTAGGATCCTGGGATCTTCAGCCTCTAAGGCAGCTGCTCCTCCACTGATCTACAGAACTTCCCACATTGAAAAGGGTAATGTCCTTTCCTTAGACTGGAGAATACCAAAAACAAAAGCACTGGGAAAACAAAAGCATAGTCATTTCTTTCATATGCTTCGTTCATTATGTCAAATGTATTTTAATTTTCTCTCGCTAGCTTTGCCCTTCCTGAAGGCTGAGTATGTACAGGCAGAAACGCTGCTCCACTGCCAACTCAACCCACACATTTCCAGTCCACTGGAATTTAATAATGCCTCTTACCAACACATTTGCAGGAGATGAAGGATAACAATCTAACACCTTGCCATCTCGTTGAGCTACTTTCTGACTATCTCTGGCACTAGATAATAATGTCCCCTATCTCCAGACAGTGTTTAAAGTTTGCATGCCACCCAGCCCTTCTCCTATATCCCTGCCGCACCCCAACAGGGCAGTGAAACCGTTCCAACACAGAGACAAAACCTCTGAAGCGAACGGAGCATGAAATAGATTCGGCGATCTCAAACAGTCAGGTCACCTAAAAGACTCTGTCTGTTTGCACTGGATGGATTAATCTTGTATGAGGAGCTCTCTTTGGACTTGCTGTAGTCTTCCATTAATTCATGAAATGTCAAATATCAAAGCATATCTGGCTAGATACATGGCAAAGACAAACTTGTACTGTGGGTTGTTTTGCACGTGGCCAGAGGATGACATCTGTGTATTTGTCCAGAACATATATCCAACAAATGGTTGGAGTGATCCTTAGTGAGACAAGAATTGAAAGGAGACTTGGCCAAGGTTAACTGAAACACTTCAGATTGTCTCCATTGTCAGACTGGAAAGAGGGCCTTGTCAGTGGTGGCACCCCACCTTTCGAGTTGCTTTCCCAGGAACAATGTCAAGTGGCAACGGCCACTTCGTGCCAGTCCAAAGAACATGTTTGGCTCCTTGGAGCAGAGACCAAGGAATGGCAGGCAGCTGGCAGAGGACCAGAACGTGAAAAATGCTGCACAGCTTACAAAGACACCAACTGTGATCTGAATTACAGATGAAGGCACCAACTGCGATCTGAACCGTGAATGCTATCAGATCACAGCTGGCGCATTAATCTATTCACACACAGCACTCAGTGGTGCCAAGTAAAGTACACCGTCTTCCCCTGGCATAGTAGATGTTGGCAACTTCCTTGACATGGCAAATAGTTCCTCAGGGTCACAGCACAGGGGAGAAGTTTTAAGTCCCCAAACACACACACACATGTGCCATAGTCCCATGCTTGAATCCAATCATATCACCAACTGCTAATAAGAGGGGGACACAACTTGGTGCCTTCCAAGTGTTTGGACTATAGCCCCCATACTATTGGTCAAGGCGGCTGGGATTTATTAGAGTTAGAGTTCAAAATGCCTAGAGGGTGCCATTTTGCCCACCCATCATTGTCAATAAGTGTATTGTGCTAGCCAAAGGCCATGACAAATAGCTTAAAATACATAAATTCTACAAGACAAACTACAAATGGCACCCAGTGATTTGTGGGTTGTTCAGGTGCTGTGGCCATGTTCTAGAAGAGTTTGTTTCTGACGTTTCGCCAGCATGTGTAGCTGGCATCTTCAGAGAAGGCTGGTATGGACGTAAGTGGTGTGTGTGTGTGTGTACACATACTGTGTGACCCTGGGCTGGGAGGAGTGATTTCAATGTCAATCTGTGTATTGTTCTGTTGTGTCAATGGACCCTATGGATGAGACATCTCCAAGCCCCTCTGTCCTCCACTGCTCTGCTTAATTCCTGCAACCCCTTAATATCCGTGACCTCCTTAACAGAGTCCATCCATCTGGCATGTGGCATTCCTCTCTTCCTACCTCCCTCCACCTTTCCCAGCATTATTGTCTTTTCCAATGAGTCCTTCCTTCTCATGATGTGTCCGAAGTACGACAGCCTCAGTTTGGCCATCTTGGCTTCCAGGAGGTTTATGGCTTGATCTGCCCCAGGGCCCAAT
>NC_056531.1:4493528-4546689 GCF_019175285.1 Sceloporus undulatus | reverse complement strand
TAATAATAATAATAATAATAATAATAATAATAATAATAATAATAATAATAATAATAATAATAATAATTTGTATCCTGCCTCTCCCTGTATTGGATTGAAGCGGGTAACAGCAAACAAGAACAATAAAATCAAACATGATAAAAGCATAACAGGACATATTAGATCCTAGTTCCCCTATCTATCTCCCTCCCACCCTAAAATACCATTAAAAACAATTCCCAATAAAATGGTTAATAAAATAGATCAAGATCAAAGTCCAGTGGTTACAGCTAAACAAATGGAAAGTGAAAATTCTGAGATCATCAGTTTGGGAATGCCTGCCGGAAGAGATCTGTTTTTATTCTTCTTAAAGGCCTCCAATGATGTTATATGGCAGATCTCATCCGGCAGGTCATTCCAGATTTTTGGAGCGGCAACAGAAAACGTCTGTTTGTCCTTTTGACTGTCCATGAGATTCTCCAGCCCCACATCTCAAAGGAATGGATTTTTTCCTATCTTCTTTCTTAACTGTCCAGCTTTCACACCCATACATGGTGATAGGGAATATGATGACTTGTATGATCCCTATGTTGAGGGCAGCCTTGGACCTGCTAAGCCCTACTTTTCAACTTTGTGATTCATGTCGTCTGCGCGCAACCTTGTGAGAGTTCTTTGGCAGGACATTCCCATCGTAGCCTGAGAAGCATCCACCAAGGCATTTGGTCTAGTTGTTGGGCCAACAAGCCTCTTAGCTTGGGAGATCTACTCTATAGCAGCCAGTAGTCCCCCCACCCACCAGCCAATGTTCTCACAGACCATGCCTACTGGACAGTATCTCTTCTTCCCTCAGGTCACCAAAAAGCAAGGTGGATATGCAGCCACTCTCATTGAGGCACTGCCATTGAGGCCCTTCCCCTTGTTCCTGGCAATATAGGATAACATAAGGAGGGGGCATGCCAATGTCTTTTCCTCACTATTCAAAGAAATTGGGGAGATGATCTTGACATCATTTATCGAGGCTACATGGATTTTGCTACTAGGTCCTGTTGACTACAATACAATGAAGACGTCAGATTGAGAGTGACTATTAACCCCTTTCCCTGGTGAGATGCAGCTTCATGCAGATGATGAATAACATGGGAGCGAGGACAGAACCCTGCGGTACACCATATGCCAAAGACATATGGTTCGCCGCCATGTTCTTCTTTGCTGTAAGTCACCTTTGAATCTCTCACTTGTTCGCTCTCTCTCTCTCTCTGAGATATGCAGACAGCAGGGGTAAGGAACATGCAACCTTCTCGATATTGCGGAAGTACAGTCAGCAGGACTGCTCCCTGCCACAAACTATGCTAGCTAAGGCTCTTGAGAGCTGCAGTCCAGCAACGCTAGGACGGCCGCACATTATTCACCCCGGAAAAGATACATTCAGTGGAAAGGTCAGGTGGCATCCATTTTGTCAAACAAATAGAATCCAGAATCTGAAGTTTTGCAAGGAAGGAGCTGTGTGAAAGAATTTTTTTTTCATGTCCAAAGGGTAGCCTAGCAAGTTTTAGTAATAAAGGAAAGCACTAATATTGTAGGTATACAATGAAAAGCTAGGGAATTCGGTTAATTCTCTAACAGCTGAACTTGATCGGTGTGAAATGCTGCCCTGGCTTGCGCTTCTTCTAGGGGTATGCATGGGAAACATCAGACATAATGATGAGAAATTGCACAGGCAGATGTTGCTTTAACTACGTTCGTACGTGGATGGCCCAAAAAATATTCTGGAGACTCACCTTTGGGGTTGGCTAATGGAATTGCGAGAGGCTGTTTTGCATAGCCGACACCTTCCATCTGCATGTGGAGCGTATCGAGAAAAGCATTTTTGACGGAGGCTGATTATCTCATGATTGGAATCTCAACAAGGACCCCAAGTCCCAGGAAGGCAAAAATCGGAACACTTTCCAAATCTCCACTCCTGCCATGTGGCTTTCGAGCACACCGCAAGCTCCATTTGCAACATGTGCGTTTGCATACCAGTTTGCGGGCGGGTTTTTAATGCAATAAAGCCACATTTATCCTTTGGATTTTTGCAATAAAAACAAAGCCTGCTGAGAAAGGGCAGGGAGGGACTGAAAAGACACCTTTTCCCTGACCAAAATATTGAGGGATCAAAATATATACAGTCGGCCCTTCTTATACACGGATTTTTTTATACTCGGATTCAAGTATCCACAGTTTGAAAATGTTCCAAAAAATAATAAATTTCAAATATCAAACATTGATTTTCCATTTTTTATAAGGGACACCATCTTGGTATGCCATTATACGGTATTTAATGGGACTTGAGCATCCACGGATTTTGTTATCCATGGGAGATCTTGGAACCAAACCCCAGCGGATAACAAGGGACCACCGAATACATTTGCCCTTCCGTATTCGCTAGGGTTAGGGGCACAAGACCCCCATGAATATGGAAAAACCGCAAATAACAAAACCATCATCTTTTTACCTGAATAGATGCCTCTCTAGGAATCTCTAGATCCTCCAGGGCAACTCTGTGGTCAACGTCCAACAGACACTGACCATAGAACTGCCCTGGAGGATCTACAAATGCCTAGTAGAGTATTCTCTCTAGGAATCTCTAGGTCTTTCAGTGCAACTTTTAAAGTTGACCATAGAGTTGCATTGGAGGACCTAGATATTCCTAGAGAGAACATATTAATCAAATCCATGAATAATCAAATCCACAAATATCAAAGCCGCAAATATGGAGGGGTGTGTGTGTGTGTGTGTAAAATTGCTCAGTCCTTTCCCCTGGGATCTTGAAGTCATTCGAATCAACCACACTTTTGCATAGTGCAAGCAGCAAAGACAATCAGTCCTTCGCTCCGATTCAGTGGTGCCAACTTAAGATCACTGGGACATCCAACATCACTCACAAAATGTCTTTTATGATCGAGTCCCTGTTTCCCGGAGGAAGCTAGAGAAATGTATAATGTGGCACCACACACAGGAGCTAGCTTTACCATTTCATTTGAATGTGTTCTTTTCAAAAATAAGCCCCTAATCCATATCCTTGACGTACAGTACCTGAAAACAAAAACATTGCCATGTAAGTTTGTAGAATCAGTAGAGAGATCTTGCAGTACTTTTGAGACCAATTGAAAGAAAGAAGTTGGCAACCTGAGCTTTCCTAGACTTCAGTCTGTTTCCTCAGATGCATATCCACTACACTATATGCATCTGAGGAAGTAGACTGAAGTCTAGGAAAGCTCACGCTGCCAACGTCTTCATTTCAGTTCATCTCAAAGGTGCTACAAGATCTCTCTACATACCAATACCTGAAAACAGGACAGCTGAAGTCTCGGTAACTAGCTTAAAGTTTACAATGTGGCAATCATTGTGATCTATGTGACTACAGAGCAAAAGAGGGAAAACTCCAGCCTGGCAGCTCAGTGACAGCCAGAATCCAGGCTCTGGAACCCTCTTTTCATATCCATTGCCAAGGATACCAGGACACGGAGGGCACCTCTGTGCGACTGGCAATCTGCGACTGGCAATAACTCAGCAATTCCGCCAATCCCAATTTTCTTCTCCACTGGAAGGCCAAGAATAGCATAGACACAAGAAGGATCATCTGTCGATCATTCCTGGATTTTTAATGCAACGCTGCCAAGCTACATAGAAAATGTACATTGAGCCCCATCTTCTACCAGTTCAAAACTTCTGCTGTGTCTAGGGAAGGCACATTTTTAAAAAGAAACCCACTTTGGCTAAGACTTAGCATTCTCCCTCCGTTATCCGACGCCTCTCCGAACCGACCGGCATTAATGAACTCTCCCAAATTTACTTATGAATAACGATTTGAGTGCTTTGTAAACGCCATTTTGCATGAATTAAAGCGTGTGTAATGAAGTGTTAATGAATACACACACGCAGCTAATGTAGCGTTTGTGTTTAGCATGCCGAAGACAGAATTGGGAGGCACCAGATGCAAACATAGGAAAGGGTTTCTTTACTGTACCACTGCTACCAGAGCAAGAGTATCAACCTTGGGAGCAGTGTTGAATTGTCTACCTCACCTTTTCTGGTCAACAACCATGTGTGGGTGTATTGTTTATTTATTTACTTATTTATATAGCACTGTATGGTGCCTTCTATTCCATCTCCTTGATTCTATGGGCCCAAACAGACAGGTCAAAATAAAGCTGCTTCGGGTCACTTTGGAGGTATGTTGTTTAAATGTTGCATGCATCCTAAGAGGCCGGAAGCCGCGCCAAAGCCATACTTGAGTCCTAAGGACTGGAGCGCAGCTTTGGTGCAGCTTCTGGCCTCCTAAGATGCATGTATCAGTTAAACAGCATACCTCCAAAGTGACTCAAAGCAGCTTTATTTTGGCTTGTCTGTTCAGGCCCTATGATTCTACTCTATTATAGGGGTAAGCACATAGGTGGAATAGTACCAACAGAGAAGCATGAACACAGGTGGAATAGTATCAAGCCTAAGAAAAGGTTAGTAGACTTTCCATATTCCTAACCAGGTCTTGCAAAGACCGATAGGGCCAGACGAGGGCCAGACGCATACAACAAGTGAAAAACAGTGCAACTGCCACAAGCACTCTCATGCTATCACACCTTCTTTTCTTGGAATGTCAGTGTTTCACAGTCTCGAGTCCTCTGGGCCTAGCAGATGTAGTCACTTAATACAGTCAGCCCTCCTTATCCATGGATTTTTCATCCACAGATTCAAGCATCCACGACTTGAAAAAATACATACCAAATAGCAAACCTTGGTTTTCCATTTTTTATAAGGGACACCATTTTCCTTTGCCATTATATTTAATGGGACTCGAGCATCCACGGATTTTGTTATCCATGGGGATCCTAGAACCAAATCCCTGCGGATAACAAGGTCCCACTGTAGTGAAATATACTGGTCCTAAAAGTATACTCTTTCTGACCCAAAAGGGAATTGTGTTCCTATCAATTTTCAAGCATACACTGCTTTTGTGATTCTATCACCATTTCTCCCTCTAAGATGATGACTTTGTAAGTGATGAAGAAAATTGGTTTAGCTGCCATTTTGAATGTGGACCACTATTTTGCAATCAGTGGTGGCAGAAATGGGAATGTGTGGTACTTTCAAGTTGGAAGACTTTCCACACTACGTTATTTTGCTTTCTTTAACACACCACTTTCTACATGTCTTGGTCATTTTTTAGCCACTTTGTGCTAAAAAAAAGTGTCAGTTGTTAGACTGAGCATGCTTTTATAACCCACAGCTTCCCTTTGTGTTTTGGAAGTCATGCGAATCCAAGCAAGAGCTATACTAGACTAGCATGGTAGTTAATACCCATGGTTATGTATTTATGTAACAAACCTACCGATATGTTTGGCTGTTGAGCTGTTTATTTTTTAAGATTTAACCTTTTTTTGTTTTGTTTTAAATCGTGGCACTGAGTTTGCATTTCCCAAGTTTATTTTCGATTTCTTAGTATTTTCTGATATGTTGTGATGGCAGAAAACAATAAAAACATGCTGTATTAGCCAGTCTATGGGACCCACAAGACATGGATATATTTCTTGCGCTCTGCTTCTATGCCAGCCTCCTCTTTCTTTCTTTCTGATAGCCTTTTGGCTAAAGAGCAGGGTATAAATAAATATTATACTATATTATTATTATATGCCAAAGAACAGTGATGGTGAACCTTTTAGAAGCCGAGTGCCCGAACTGCAACCCAAAACCCACTTATTAATTGCAAAGTGCCATGTCCCTCTGGCTTTCTAGTAACAAACTCTAGCAAACTCTGTGCTGGGGCGACGGCACATGTGCCCACAGAGAGGGTTCTGAGTGCCACCTCTGGCACGCGTGCCATAGGTTCGCCATCACTGCCAAAGAATGTCAATTTTACTAGTCACGATTCCATACAAACCAGTGCGTGATCAGTTCACTCCGATAAAAGTGAGAATTTATTCTGCATTTTTACTACATTTAAATCCCTTAAAACATCATTGAGCTTACTCAACATCATGATTACAAAAAGGAAAAAATCCAAAACAGAATCGGCCTACCGTTCCAAAGATAGCATTATTTTCCGTATCGCTCTTACAATTCCTTTATCAAAAACACAACCATTGGTGAGGTCTCTGTACACTTGGAACAGCTTCTTTTATTAGGAAAAGAAATCCTTTCAGAACCAAGGTAGATTTAAAAAAAAAAAAAAAAAGCACCAAGAAAACATTTTAATTTAATTTCCCCGGCCCCAAAGAGCATTAAAAACATAAAAAACAGAAACAAAGTTTTGGCCACCAAACACGAAGCTTTTTGGGGGGACTTCTGGGATGCCCTGTCGGTGGACTTTGGTAAGGGCTTCCTTACCTGGGTTCAGTGTAACCCTCCGTCTCACAGATACTCCCCTGCCTATTTTCCCCACTTTTATTATTTTCCTCCACAACAGCCAAGTTCAGAGCTAGGCAACGTAATACTCCCCATGTATTTTGAACTACAGCTTCAGGTTGCACGGCCAATAGCTAGGATGGAATCTGTAGCCCAAAAACATCAGGAGGGCACCAGGTTGTCTATCCCATCATCAGACTGAAGGCAAAGGGTGCCTGTGTCTCACCAACATTGTCAGGACCACCAACACCTATCAGCCCCAGGCAGTGCAGCCAACAGTCAGGAATGATAGGCGCTGCAGTCCATCATTTGGCTTCCATGGCTTCCTTGCTCCTTGCCCATCTGAACACAGGTTCTGCCAGAGTTCCGCTGTTTCCTATACAGACAGGAGTATGGGGAATTCAATAGGTGAGGTGCATAAAAACTGTTTCTATATTTGCTCTTAGCACCACAGAAAAATAGAAAACAGATTTGCTTTGGGGAATCCTTGGGAAGAGTGTATCTGCTGAGGGTCCTATCCCACTCTGTTGATGCAGCTCCTGGTTGACCTATACAAGATCAGAGGTTATATCACACACTTCTGTGCCCAGGCCCCTGCGCTGTGCAACAGGCTTGTCAGTGTGTATCAAGCGGACTTGTTTTCCTCTCATTTTAAAAATCAAATCTTAACCATGACGTTTCATGGACAGCCATACTTCCAAGCCCACCACTTCACTCCCGGTTCCAAAAAAAGGCAATTTGGCCTGAACGGAATATCATGCAAAGAACATTTGACTCACCCAAGCCCCATGAAACTGATCCACTTTTCAACTAGTTCAAACTAACTGGTCCCATTGACTGCAAGAGGACACTGGCACACTGTACCCAGACAAGGGGCAAAATCTTTCAGACCTAGGGACCAAAGTCAAGTTATTTAGAACAGCAGACAATGCTGTCCGTAGTTCACAATTCATTTTTTTTTTAAAGAGAAATTCTTTCTTTTTAAGGTTTTGAGATAGAACCAAGTCGCTTTAAAAGAACAAGATCAGAGGCTGCATCTGCATGGCAGAAATAATCCAGTTGGGCACCACTCTAACTGCCATAGCACAATGTCATGGAATTTATGCTGGCTATGTGCAGTAATAAATCAAATCAGTCAATCAGTGCCATGGAATTCTGGGATTTGTCAGTTTGTGAGACATTTAGCCTTCTCTGTCAGAGAGCTCTGGTGCCATAGCAATCCCAGAATACCATAGCATTGCACCACGGCTGTTAAAGCAGTGTCAAATTGGATTATTTCCGCAGCACAGATGCAGCCAAAGTAAACAAGCTGGAAACAAAAAGGAATTCTTGAACTGAGTAAAACTCTTTATTGCAGGGATTTCTCTCATGTGGATTTTTTAGTCAAGGAGCATCTTGGGTGTTACTGAGGGTTTCTGGAAAAAGTCAAGGAAACACCTTGAATTCTGTAACAGGTTACTGACCAAACCAGCTGGGCCCCAAGCAGCATGAAAAATATACCTTTTAGATCCCAACTTTCATAATCCCCCAGTCACCATGACCAGTATTCTGGGAGAGATGTAGTCTTCCAAAGCAATTTTTCAGGTTCAGAGGGCTCATTGCTGACTTTTGTCAATTGAGAATGCACCCTCAACACATCCATCTCTGGCGACTAGATACTGTGAGCAAAGAACAGTAATAGCAGTATGTAACCTATGCTCTAGGGAGGCATTTACCTGCCATTTTCTGATGTTTCCATTGATAAAAAATTCCCCAAAGGCTCAGCACACAGCCTGAAACCTAGACCCTTATGCTAAATTAAATAAAACCCTACCGCCCATGTGATAGTTGCCCTCTTCCCTTCATTTTAAAGATAATTTTTTTCTTCATTTACCTTAATTTTAAAGATAAAATTAAACCCAGAAAACAAGTGTTTAGTATACATTATAAAAAAATTCTGCACCCAGTTACCTAAAAGGAGGGAAAGTAAGCTCTTCTTGGCTGGAAGAGCACTGTCGATATGCCAAAAATTCACAACGCTGCACTCCTACAAACAGCCTTTTTCATGAAGCACTTGGCAATAAAAACAGCATTTCCCTTTTTCAAAAGAAACACTGTCACTTAAATAAGTTTCTTTCGCATACAGCATCCATGTACATATTATATACACAATACAAAACCAGACACACATAACACACAAACATCAAATGGTTGGAAAAGGCAGATTCCTTCAGAAGTTCTGGAGCTCTGGAATGTTTCGGTAGAGGTCCAGTGCCTCTGGGTTGGAGAAGATCCCTCGCTGAGCCACTTCCTTCCCAGCAATAACCTGTTTGACAGCCACTTCAACTTTCTTCCCATTTATTGTGTACTAAGAAGCAAGGAACAAAAGACAACAATGAAATAGCACCCAGGTTACTACAGACATAAAAATCAGAAGTTGACTACCATTCATTGACTCAGGAAAAATGCTGTGCCCACTCATACTTGCACATTCATTCTCAGATAGATTCACGGGTACGAGACCCATTAAGATAGTCTGCCCCAAGAGGTTTATAGATCCAGATGGATTCCTGGTGGCGCTTGGGGAGCTTCTTGCTGCCTTGACAGGCAATCCTGTCCTGGCCAACCTCTGGATTGGTGAAATGGCCACCAATGAGTTACAAGTGATTTACAAGATGTACTTTTAACTTTCAGTTTAGACTTACAGTTGGCCCTCTGTATCCACAGATGCTTTATCCACAGATCTGAGCATCCGTGGCTTGAAAATATTCAAAAAAAATATACAAATTCCAAATAGCAAGCCTTGATTTTGCCATTTTATGTACAGGACACCATTTTACTATGCCACTGTATTTAAAGGGATGTGAGCATCCATGGATTTTGGTATCCACGAGGGGTCCTGGAACCAAACTCCATTGGATACCAAGGGCCCACTGTATTTTTATCTTTCTCCACCTTTTCGCTCTGTGATATCTCTAGCTCTTTTGTTTTCACCAGTGCTGGCTGCTGTTGCAGTGACCAGCTCTCACTCTCACTTGACGTAATGAAGTGCATATATATATCTGGACTCCGAGGCATGTCACTCAACGGACAACCGAACATTTATCTTTGCCCCATTGTGCTTTTTACCCTCCATGTTCTGCAGACTCGCAGACGTTGTAATGGACTGCTTCTTCAGCCTTCCTAAAGATACCAGGATCTCCCCAAAATCAAACTGGGAACTGTAGTCTGATCAGACTGGCCCAGACTTCTGAGATTCTTAACCACAACCACCACCACCTACAGATAAGAACTACAGTTCCCAGACATAAGGGAATGTCTGGTTGGGTTCTATGGTTTAAGGAAGCGATGAACACAATACATTAAACCTTCATTGGGGCACAGCTACAGGAAGGGAACAAAATGAAGTCAATACCCCCAAATAAGAATTCTGCCCCCTCCATGAAATTTTCCTTTGGTCCTCAAATGGATCACAGTAACTCAAAACGTCAGTTGAGCCTTTAGAAATAGAGTTTATGCATCCGAACGAAGGGGATGGGCAAATGTGAGTAGAAGAGAGAACATAGGGAATATGAACACAGCAAATAGAACAGGTCTAGGTGTGAATAATTTTCAGTGCTTCACATTCTGAAGTGCTAGATATTTAGGGACAGAAGGAAAATGTCACTGGGGGCAGATTTCTTATGAGAGCAATGCTCTCATCCCGCTCATAACCATAACCCCTGCCTCCAATGCAGCATTTTAAGGCAGGTTTTATTTTAAAAATCCAAGATGTGCCAGGAGCTATTTTTGCAATATACCTTGAATAAAACTGCCAAAACATTCTCCCTCTTTGTCTTCCTGCCAGACAGATACACTTAAGATTGCATCTTATGGTACAGTTTCCTGGTTAAGCTACTTCTGGAATGCCAAGGCCGAATAAATAAGCCACCTACAATCACTGAAACATTTGCCTTTGAGATTTGAGAGAAGCTGTGTTTGTTTTTAAAGAAGTCGTCTTGCCTGGACCATGGGCCACCGTCTTTGGTTTGCGGGGAAGATAGGCAGCTTTTAGGTTTGATCAAGAAGCCATTTGGTATTTACTGACAACACCCAATAAGTTTCAATCAACACAGCATGGTTGTATTTAAAAACCAAATACAGATCTAACCAAAGTTTTTAGTTAGATTTGTTGTTGTTGTTTTAAGAGGAAGGAAAAAAAGAAGCTTATTCAAGAATGAAAGCATCGCTAAGCAACACAGACAAACTATTTATAAAACTTTTTCAAGAAAAATTAGGCTTGAATTTTCAGGTATGTGTAGGCTTTGAACAGAGAGGAAAGAAGAAAAACATTGCTTTGACATACCGGAATGCCTTCAGTTTCTAAAATGAGGCTGGGAACATGCCGGGCTGAGAGCGCAATCCGAATGGCTTCCCTAATTCGTTTCACCAAATCTGGACTGAATGCCTGGTTGGTGGCCATTTTGAGGAAAAGGATGACCCTTTCTTCGCCATCTTTGTTATACTGAGGGACACAGAGACTGTCGGACACTTCCTCGAAAGCTTCCACTAAAGAAACAAGAAAGCACTGCCATAAGACATATTGAATCCCACAAGCCCCTGGACAGAGAGCAGTATACGTTGATAGTAAACCAGACCATGGTTGCTCAACTTTAGATCTCCAAGTTGATAAACCAAGTTGGTTGGCTACTACTAACTCATGGCCCTGAACACACCTCTGAAGAATGACCAATCTCACCATTAGGTAGTATGAAGCAACCATCTCATAGAATCATAGAATCATAGAGCTGGAAGAGACCGCAAGGGCTAACCCCGTTCTGCCATGCAGGAAATCCAAATCAAAGCATCCCCGACAGATGGCCATCAAGCCTCTGCTTAAAGACCTCCAAGGAAGGAGACTCCACAACACTCCAAGGGAGTTTGTTCCACTCAGATGCAGGGGGAACTTCTTAACATGGAATAGAGTAAGGCACTATCTGTTTGTGCATTATAGCTAACATTTACTTACTACTACTACTACTTATTATTAAGCTTTATTTTTATAGCACTGTAAATTTACTTGTCATTTTAGAAATCCAAAAGTGGTTCACAATAAAAACATGTACACTAAAACAGTGGGTGTATGCATGAAATGACGGAACGACAGTGAAATCCGTCAAGTTGTTCATTAAAACCTGGCCTAACACAGTTAAAATTAAGACAACCAACAGGAGTATGTCTAGAATTCAAAGATATAGACGTGTTAGTCTGCAGAACAGTATGTAGAGTGGTCTTGGAGCTCCTTTGAGACTGACTAAAGAAAGAAGTTGGCAGCATGAGCTTTTGTAGACTTAGGTCTACCTCCTCCAATGCATTTCTAGGTAAATAGATAGGTCTTTAGTCAAAGGTAAAACATCCACCCCACCCTATCTTCAGTGGAAAGATCACTTCGCATTGCAATGACCACAACAGAGAAGGCCCTCCTCTGTAAAGTGTTGAATGGATGAGCTTATTCAGTTACAGGTGATACACACATATTCTCTCTCTCTCTGACATATATATAACTCCATCCATCCAACCCTCCATCCAATTTTGATCCCAAATAGAATAGGTCCATAGTGATCAATGGGATTTCTCAATCACCATTTATGCAAGTCACTTTGACCTCAACAGACTGATACTAGGATTAAAGTGCTTTAGCCTAAATTTTACATGTGCGCATACACACACTTTTTTTAAAAGTACTGAACAGCATTTCAGACAAAGCTCTTCTCAAACCTAGAAAGATACACTTATTTATCAAAATAGCCAGCAAAATAGAAATATTTGACTAAAAGCCTTATTCAGAGCAGCTGAAAAAGAGGAAGCCAAAACTTCTTGCCGTGATATTTGAGAGAAAGAAAAGATTTGATCTATAAAACCTTAAACAGTTTCAAGATAAGATGACTGAAAGTACTCTTCCTCTCAATGCGCCTCCTCAACATTTGAGATCTCCAGTGGAGACGGTTGTGAGTCCCACAGCCTTGAAAGGCTAGGCTTGTGAGTACATGAGAGGGCTGTTTCTATAGGAGCATCTTGGTGCTAGAATAACCTGCCAAGGGAAGTCAAGTTGGTTTCATCACTGCTGAGCTTCTGGCAGACGATTCCAACAGTATTATTCTGTCTGGTCCTCCAACCTGGTTTTAACAGAGCTATTTTAAAAGGTTTTAATTTACTGTAATTTTAAGTGATATTATACATTTTATTGTACATGGCTTTGGGAGGCCTGCTGGGCAGAAAAGAAATTAACAAATACAACTACAGGTAGTACTAAAATGTTAAGATGATTACTCAGTGTTGTGTATGCATCTTGCATTCAGATAAGTTGAAATACCATCAGAACTATTTCCTGGATCACACATGTGGCATAAAAACCAGACTCTAAGATCATAAATGAGCTTGTATTTCTCAGCTTTCCCTTCCCCATCAATCCCAAAAAGGAAAAGGAGGAAAGAGCCATATAACAGAGAGAAAGAAAACAAAGGGGTGTGTGAAATGACACAGGGTGAAAAGGGAAGGCCATTAAGGTTCAACTGCTGCCCACACAAGGAAGACAGTATGACAGCCAAACAGTGCGCCAATTCACTCAGCTCCAGTTTCAACACCACTGCTGCTCCTCTCACTTCTATACAGTGGTTCCTCCACTAACTTCACGGACCTGTGCTGACAACCTCTTTGTGCACCAGCAAGAATTATGGGAGTGGAGATCAATCTAAGGAATCTATTAACAATGCTTCACTTGAGACAACCAGGGCCTGTGTTTTGCCTCTCTCTTGGAAAGAGCAAGTCACAACAGCTAAGGGATTGCTCATGCCAGATGGTTCAAGACAATCCTCAAAATGCAAGCTTCATTACACAAATGCCATGTTCGTGGAAGATGAGGCTGGCATTGTATCTCCAAGGTGATGCTTTCATTCTGCCAAGCATTATTTCCTTTCCTTTCCTTTTTTTTTTTTTTTTTTTTTTTGTTTGTTTGTTTTGTTAAGGTTCACAAAATATCTCTGTGCTCCGAGAGCCATTCTTGGGAGCATCAGCTTGGGATAAGGTTTTACTCCAGGCCTTAAAACACAAGTATCTAGACTGGATTTTTCTCCCTTGTTCCCATCTCTCTGTCCTCTGCAAAGCTCGTGTGTTCTCTTAAGCAAAGTTGCAAACAACCTTATTAGAATTAGGTGTCGTGCAGAGGTTTTCAGAGTGCTAGAAGACGTTGGTCCAATTCCTTTGGGCCCCATTTGTCCTGGGAAAGGTGGGGCCCAAGGTGGTTTGCGCACCTTTTCAAGCTGGCGCCTGTGATGATCTGGATCTTCTATGGCTTCTCAGTGCTCTTGCTGGAGTGGGAGATCATGTGGGCTCTGCCACTGCCACAGTCTTCTAGGACCCATGAGGTTTCCCTCTGGGGGCAGGGGGGGGCGTCACTCAAGTGGTGGGATAGAAAGTGAGCAACCACCCCCTGCTGCCCTCTTAGGATCTCTGGCCATAGCTGCAGTTTCCCAAGCCACCAGCAGCCAAATCCAAGCCGGGGGGGGGGGGGGGGTTGCTGGACGGTTTGCAGTTGGTAGGGCCCCCGCTAATACAACCTCTGGGTTCTGGAGTGTCTCTGAGACTCCTGGACCAAAACAGGCTGACATTGGGTGGCTGCAGCAATGTGCCCATTTACCTCCCCCTCCATTGGCCCATCACCATCCAGAAGACTCTGCTGTTCTCCTGCCACATGAGGGGGAAGATTTTGCCAGTACAAGTGATGGGCTTCTTCTTCTTCTTTGGCATCCCTGCGTCTCAGCTTCTAATCTCAACATCTGTGCCTCCAGAGTAGAGAAATGTGAAAGCGGAGGCAAGGGAGAGGAGAGAAGAGGGAGGGAAAGAGAAGAAGGAGAACTCTCTCTCTCTTTCTTCTTTTAAGGAGACAGAACCAGAGAAGAAGAGAGTAGTAGGAAGGCCAGAGACCAAGTGGTGGGAAGCAAAATGGTGATCGGAGCGGCCGGAGCAATGAAAAGACGTAGCATTGGGAAAACGTGTCCTGCTTGGAAGGTCAGCAGGAAACAGATTGAGCTTCATGGGAAATCAAAATGTCTTTTTTATTCTTCCTGCCTATCAGGAGCAAGTGGGAGGAACAACCTGTTCTACAGAATGTTTCACTTTTCTCTGCTGGGAAAAGGAACTAAGAAATGCATGTGAGTGACAGTAAATAAAAGTACATTCATATGGCCGAAAACATGAGAGGGAATTTTATTGCATAGGACAGGGCATATGATCAGATAAAAGGGCATCTTATCCAAGTTCCCATAAATCCTATAGTCTAGCTTACATGGCATGATTACTATGAAGCTAAGAAAGGGATAATCCTGCACACACAACCTCCTGCTTCTTGAAGAAAGACAAGAGTACATACGAACTCAGTGAAAATAACAATTCAGGGCTGGGAAGATGAGAGGATGAAATGTAATTCACTTACCTATGTTATAGATCTCAGAACTTCCAAACCTGACGCCACTTGGATTCAGTGTGCCATCGCTGAAAAAGGACAAGCCCCAGAGAAAAACAAATCATTAAGATATAATCAAACTTTGATGAAGACGTGAAAGCCAACGCAATTCATCTTGATCCTCAATAAGCCAAATGTGTTAAAATATGCAGCAGAAAAACTGTCCCTAGGCTAGGATTTAACAGTATTACAAGATCTTGTTATTCCATCGCAATTCATACAACATAAAACCAGGTTTTCCAAAGAAAAGAATATGTATGTGCTTTAAGTCTAAATAGGTTTAACTGTTGCAGTTTAGACTCAAGGAAATCTGGTAGTTCAACAGGAGGATTAAACATGACACCTGGATATGGCAGGAGGAGCCATCATAAGCAAATGGGGTAGAACCAGTTGTTGAAATATTCAATGAAGTGGTACTGAAAATGGATGTCTCGTGCAAAGTTCTCCCCCATAACATTTCAGCAGCTGTGCCTTTTGCCTGCTAGCAAAAATAAGGAATAATGGTAGGGTGTGCACAAAATATATCAAGTCTCCATTAAAGTAAATGGGCAGGTGAGGATAAATCTACTCTATACCTTCATATCTAAAGATACATCAGGCCCCAACCTCTGTTTAAGGCAAAGGGGGGGAAGCGATGCTGATAAAGTGCCTGCTTCCCCAAAAAGAGGCGTGACAAGCTTACTGCCAAATTAAACAGGTAGTCAACTTGCATATACAAGTAAATACTGTGCATGTTTTGTTTTATTTTTCATTTTTAAAACCAACAAAGGGGAACTTTGCAGGGGGGTTAAATACTCTCCTCACACAACTGCAATCCTGGTTAAGATCACACTCTCCTACCCCCAGCTGTTTTATCCCCAGGAAAGTAGTTCCCACTGGTGCCACATTTCCTTGTACTGCCCCCACCCCATTACAATGACTTTTAATGCTTCTAAAACATGCACAAGGCAGTAAGGTGTATAATGGTTTGCATATTTGACTACGACTCTGGGAGGCCAAGATTCAAATTCTTGCTTAGCCATAGAAATCCACTAGGTACCCTTGGGCAAGTCAATCTCCAAGTCTTAAAGGAAGGCAATGGCGGCAAACCCCATCTGAATCAATCTTGCCAGGAAAACCATAGGATACAGTTGCCGTAAGTCAGAATTGGGCTGAAGGAACATAACAACAAAACATGCACATTGAATTCCTTGTATGTAATTGACAGAGGTAGCTTGACCATCAGTGGGTAGTAAACACAGGAGCTTTGCTTAACATCATGAAGAATGTGAAAGTTCATAGCAGTATTTGGAAAAGAAAAAAAAAACCTTTGTTCTGACCTTGGGAGAAGCATAGGATGCCAAAACACAGGCAAGAAGTGTTAGGAGGAGAAGAACGGCCTTATGGCCTCAAAAATTCAAGCCAGCAAACTGAGTCGAATTGGCATCCCTTTGTCAATAAATGCACAGCCAGTGATGCTTATTAAAATCTATGGCACACCTTTGTTCATGGTTAGGCCAAAGGGATGGCTTACCTACGTCCAAGCATGACAATGCCTCCTGTCTTAGGGTTGATTCTGCAGTAGTCACCGTGAGCCCAAACACCTGCCCAGGGAAAGCCACAAAGGAGGTTAACCACGTCATTGAGGATTATCAGACGGGAGACAGGAGCAAAGCCCGTCCTTATACCGTCTATGACAACAATCACACAAAAAACATTCAGTCTTGATGCACTGATCCTGTCATAAACCTGTCAGTGAAGTGGAACTGCATTAACGGTTTCTTCCATTAACGCAAAAGAGCAAGGAGCAGTGAGGACAATTCCACCTCACTGACGGGACAATGACATACAAAAGTCTTTCAAACGATCACAGTCATTTGTGCTTCCCGGACGGGACAATGTCCAGATCAGCACTACATCATCTGAAAGTCCTTCCCCCAAGCGTACGGGAAGGACAGGACAAGGATGGGGAAAGGATGTCCCATCCCGTCTGATAATCTCCACTGGATTAGGACTCCAGACCTAGTTGGCACAGAACTGCCTTAAATATTTACAGAAATAGCTCTTGGCTGAAAAGGTAGACAGGTTGCAAAATACATGTAAAAACTAAATGAGACATAAATACAGGGAAGTCGAGGAGTTGGCATGCAATTTAGAGTATTTATCATTTGTCTTTACAATAAATTCTAGTTGCACAGGAGCAGCATCTCGAAACAGGTGACTGAGATAGTGAAGCATGAGAACCAAGGATTGCAAACATTCATCTAGAAGAGGGTAGATAAACAAATAGTGATGGTTTTGATGGTGACTGACTACTATTTACTGAAAGTACATTGACTGCTTCGATGCGGATCAGAGGAAAGGAGTCTGATCTCTGGAACAGGTCAAACAAAGACAATTTAAAAAACAACAACTCTAAGCTTTTCCAGCAAGTAGCAGTTCTGGAAGATAAAGCATCAATCACATGCAGTTAGCTTTGGGGGGTAATAATACTGTCTGCTACGAAACTTGTAACCAATGCACAAACATACATATTTCAAAACCACCATAGTAGCAGATGGAAAAGAAAAAGAAATGGTGGGCAAGCAAGCAGGACATTTTAGACATTTAAACTGCCCAATGTACCATTTCAAAAGTAAAAAAAGCAAACGCAGTATCCACAGCAGTTCACAACTCTTTTGTTCAACACTAGTTCTGTAGGCTTTATCAAAAATGTGAAAAACTCTTAAGTACTCAGAAATTCCTTCAGTACAGACCTGGAAATCTTGAAAAATAGGCCTTCCTGTATTTGCTTCCATTCTCGTCATTCCAAAAGTGTGTCGGCTGGCAAGGCATGGGCTTCGTACAAACTAACTCTCCACTTTCTCCCCAAACTGGCTTGCCTGTTGATGGGATTAAAAATATTATTTTTTTCACTAGCGCTTCAAATACAGAGCAAGTATTTATCATGCAACTGGTCTATTTATCACTGATACAACTTCGTGTTTGTCTACATGGGTGATTTATCCCAAATTCGCCCTGGACTTGCTGCATTCTGTTTATATGTCACAGGGCTAAAACCCTGAATTGGGTTTTACGGTCTTCACGATGCCCACGTCTGATTTGGCACTTCTTCCATCTAAGAGAAAACACCAGCAGTTTCATAAAGTTCTTTCTTTGGACTACAACTCCCACAATCCCAATACCATATCAGCTGGGGGATTTAAGAGCTGTAGTCCAAAACAGTAAATTTCCCAAACTGTGGATATCATTTTTTTTAAAATGAAAGAAGATTTTGACTTGGCACATAAAAAAGCAAAGTGAGCATGCCATGCACATGTGGTGCTACCACTGAGAAGTCTATTTCTGGTCACCCTCACCCTCACCTGCAGTGCAGCTCGAAGCAAGCCTGTTTCTACAGAGAGGACCCTCTCAAAGCAGAGGAGGACAACCTGTGGCATGCCAGATGTTGCTGGACAGCATGTCCCATCAGTCAGCACAGCCAATGATGAAGGATAATGGCAGTTGTAGTCTAACGATATCCAGAGAGCCACAGGTTCCTCACCCATGCTGTAAGGCTTTCTCTAAATATATTTATGTGCATCAAAACAGGAGCCACTTGGGAGCTATAAACAGTGAAGGGTGGAACAGAAGACCCTAATCTGCCTCATGCTTCTGAAGTTTTCTGTCCTGCTCAAAATCTTTCTGTTACTATCACTGTTCCGATCTGGTAAAAAGTAATGTGCGTTCTTGCTGAGCTGTGTATATACCTTCATCATTCCAGGCTTCCACAGCCATTCCAAGATTTCGTGCCTGGATCTCGCCTTTGTAAACTGGGATGGACACGTTCTGTCCCATGAAGCAGGAAATTATATCCGTACCTCCTTAAAATGGGAAAGGAACAAAGAAGGAATCGCATTAGCACTTCTCTCAGAAAGACCAAAATCCTATCACTTGACTTGTAAGTAATAAATCCATATCGTTCGAGAGCCATACTGGAAGACTATCCACATGCTTGGTCCACAGATATACATAATGGTGGTAAGGGTCTGCTCTAGAATGATGGTTCCATGATCTCAAACCTCATAGACTTGGAAATGTCACCCACACAACCTGTGACAAGACCCCTCTCTTACTACCATCAAATTCCTCCTTGGTTTTTCCACAAGCATTTGATATGCAAGCACCCCATTTCCTATACACTACTACAAGTCTGAGAAACCTTTAGTCCTTTAGACATTCTGGACTACAGTACACCTTACATAATCCTTCCTTCACACATCCAAAGCCGAGTCTCAATCTCTGCCAAACACTACCTGAAATGGATCCAAGAAGGACGTTGCTCTTTATGTGCTTGTAAACATATTCATAACTTTGGGGCTTGAGCGGTGAACCAGTCGACAAAATCGTATGGAGGGTCTGGAGGTTATGTGTTTCACCTTGGGAGAAAGCACCAAGCAAGAAGCAGAATTACTTCAAGTACAGTCATAATTCAACCCTTTCAGAGTAACCAATTCCCCCTTTCATTTCTCTTGTCTCCTAGAAAACTCACCATCTCAAAGCTGAGAACAAAAGAATGAGAAAAAAGCAGGGAAAAAAGCAAAGAGGGAGTAGATACAGAAGGGGGGGTGATTTTATATGACTACAGACCCTAGAAGTTTCTCAGGCCACATGCTCTGGTTGCTTAGACACGCAAAGTATTTATGGCCATGCACTGCAATAGATAGAAGAGCAAATGGAGAAGCCTAGGCTAAAGAATTCAGAATGAGTATGGGCATGCAGGGGGACCCTAGACACTTAAAATCCCCATTTGCTCTAACAGTCACACCAAAAGCTTATGGTGTCTCATTGGCACTTTTAGGCTCTCTACAGGTTGGATCTGCTGGTTAGAAAATCAAACATTCCTACCTCTAGGGTATAGCATTAGTGGTCAGAGAAGACAGTAAGATACCCTTCCTCATGCACCTCTTGGCCTCCCAACTGTGAAAGCCAGTGGCTACAGAGGGGGAATCTTCTCTCACCAAGGGTGGGACTTCTGGGACCCAGCAGCCAAGAAGCAAGCACTTTGGGCTGAATCAAGACATATGTTTTTCAAATTACTGAATTATTTCATGGGGCATTTCTCAGGAGTTTTAGGAATGAACCATGTGGCCCTATCCTGGGTTCCATAAGTGCAGGAGAATCAGTGCCCACAGGTGTCAACCGTGACACATGTGTAAAGGAACAATTCTGTGGGAACAATGTTGTTGTGGGACAAGCTGGGATTAAATGGAAGCAGGGGGCAGGGAGACTCCAAACAGAGAAGAAAAAATCAAAGGGTGTCTTGACACTTACATGGTTTAAGGTTTTTCTCTTCCAGCACTGCTAACCATTTGGCACCTGTCCCAAGGATGGTGATTCTACGGTCCAAAGGAATTATTATTATTATTGCTGTTGTTATTATTATTTCATTTATACCTGCCTCTTTCCATGAGGTATTCACAGTGACTTACATACATGCCCCAATCAGCTGTATATTTCAACAAATGAAGCTGAAATATGCATCCAGGCATGCTGTCATCTCTCTCTTTAGGATGCTGCAACTCAACATTTCTTAAGCGAACCAACTACAGCTTTTGTTGTATCTGCACTGGGAACCTAGAGTTACCAGGATCAGAACAAGTATCAAACTGGCGACCACAGATTCCCAATTTAGACTTAACAAGTTAATTAACTGACTAAATGTTCAACCATAGCATGCCAAGAAAGAAAGCCAAAGTATGCATATCCTGCTAGCCCAAAATGTCAATCAAATGTATGTTAGCAGACAAAAATGGAACCCTGTGAACATCCATGTCCAAAGAGGGTGAAATAAGAATTTACAATAATTTAAAACATTATCTGAGAGAACATGGTTCTAAAAAAACATGCTTAATACAGCTAACGTCATCACCCTTGAACAAAGCCAGCAAGAAGGCCTCCCTTCAAGAGGTCATTCAAAATGGGAGTGGGAATCACAACCAAGTGAGTCTCTTCCCAGAAACCTATCTAGCCTTATCACAAATGGCAGTGAAGCCCAAAGGAGAACCTTCAAAGTGGTACAAAAAAAAGGGGGAGCAATTTAAGTTACTGAAAACATCCCAAATGTTGTTCTCAAAAAAAGAAAAGAATCATTTTTCTCCAAAGTAATTTGCCATACAGTGACTTCTGGCATTTAGAATACTTGGCATACATTATTATATACATTATTGGCATACAGTTCCATCAGAGGCTAGCCTGAAGAAGAAGAGCCCTCCCTCCGGTCCATCTGCCTTGGTCCAGGCCTCAGAGGGAGAGAAGAATGCTGGACCTGATTCCCTCCCCCCCTCACCATTCCCTTCTCCTTTTGTGTCATGTCTTTTAGATTGTAAGCCTGTTGGCAGGGAACTGTCTGTTATCCCCTCTATTGTAAACTGCTCGGATTCCCAGTGATTGGGCGGTATATAAATAAAACCTATTATTATTATTATTATTATTATTATTATTATCCCATTAATTCTGTACAAATAACCCCATAGAGACAGTTCAGGATTAGTTACTGACAGGAGGCTGATCCTAAGAGAGAGTAAGAGAGAATAAGAAAGAGTGAGAGAGTTTCAACCTGCCAAGAGAGGAATCTCAAGACAGAGGTGATGGTTGATTTGGCAGGTTCTACAGTTGAACATTTAGTCCATGAAGCCACTTCAGTACTTCTTAGCATCTACGGTAAATCAGCAACATCTAACCCAGGCATGGAACCAGACTTGCCCCTCACCCTGGAGCTACTACTCCACTGAATTTTCTACCGCAGACATGGCGTAAAAGCTGCACTTTCCTTTGAAAACAAGACATAGGCCTGTTACAGACAGCCAAAATAAAGCTGCTTCGAGTCAAAGTGGAGATATGGTGTTTCAATGATGCATGCATCCTAAGAGTCCAGAAGCCACCAAAGCCATGCTCCAGTCCTTAGGGCTGGAGCGTGGCTTTGGTGCGACCTCTGGATTCTTAGGACGCATGCATCATTGACACCATACCTCCACTGTGACTCGAAGCAGCTTTATTTGGCGTCGTAACAGCCCACCTTGGCTTGAAGGCAGAACTGCATTTCCAGAAGCCTCTTCATATGCCACATTTCAAAAGAAAAATGTGGCTTAAGAGACAACATAGTAACAATGTGCAGAGCCACAAAATGTTGGACCCGTGGACCATGTGATACCCACCCCAGTCTAAATGGGACATTTTGGCCTTCACTAAAATTTCACTTCAGACTTCAGAGTGCTGCTGTATTCTGGCTGCTGTTGCCCTTTTATTTCATTTCAGACTTCAGAGTGCTACTGCATTCTGGCTGCTGCCGCCCTTTTATTTAGGCAGAAATGGAAGTGAAGAGGAAACAAGGAGGTTTTCAGCTTTCATGCATTTATTTAGCAGTCATTCTTATGAAGTGGCAAGAAAGAGGATGACTCCTCTGTGATAAAACATTACCACATGACCATTAAGTGGTTTGAAAAACCTGTCCTGTTCTCTCTCACCCCAAAGCCACTCCAAACTGATGACTGTTCACCTGAGTCCAAGGATAACCTTCCTCAAGTAGCTCAGCTCTGTGTAAACAGCACTTCTGCAACTGATAATTGCTCATGGCACAATAGAAAGGGACCGTGTTTGCAAATGTAAAAGTAAGAAGTCATTTCCTTCTCTGCAGCAGCAACTCTGTAACTATTATCATGGGAGTGTAGCCTGAGAGAAGCCATCTTGAAGACCCAACTTTGCAGAAACAAGCTTCCTACAGCTGTGGCAGACAACTTTCCTGAGACAAACCAACAACAGCAACAAAACAGAGATGTATTCCAGTCTTGACACCCAGCAGGATTTACTGTTGGCCTATAAGAAGTGAACTAGATGTCAAAACGACTAAACCGAACCTATTGTACTTTGGATTATGGGAAGACATGAAACATTAGAAAAGACGATAATGTTTGATAAGGTAGAAGGCAACTGGAAAAGAAGACTGTAATACATGTGGATTTACTCCATCAAAAATGCAACAGACCTGAGTTTGCAAGACCTGAGCAGGGCTGTTAATAACATGTTCACCTGGAGGTCTCTCATTCATAGGGTTCACCATACGTTAATTTATTGGCAATTAACAACAAATAAGCAACATTGTGCTTGGGGTTGAGAGTTCCCAAAAAACTCTAGCCTCATCTATACTCAGCAATACCCAGAATGACATGACATGGACTCTGTGTACAAGCTGGTGAGCTTGCCATATGTCACAGTGTTCTGGCCAATGATCCTGGACTGGACCAAAAAGAGTCACTGTGTGGTTAAGAGAGTTGGACTAGGATCTGGAAGATTCAGGTCCAAGTCTACACCAAGCCATAAAATTCATGGGGTGACATTGGGCCAATCACTCTCATCTTGCCCTACCTCGCAGGGTAGGGTGAGGAAACAGCTTCATAAACTACACTGAGCTCTTTAAAGCAAAAGTATAACTAATGATATTAAAAAATGAGGCTGAAACCAACCATTTTAGAAGCAGTGCTGCCTTGATATGACAAACTGCCATGCCTTCACAAAAAATCCTCTGGTTGCACAACCTGCGTTAAGTGGATAGGTTATACATGCACAAAAACCACCCATAGTAAGGAGTCAGGCCATGCGGGGGGGTCTATATGCTCAGAGTTGCCCACTCTATTCCAAAGTTTCTTTTCCAACTACAGAAAGTGAGAACAGTTCAGAGCAGAAAGGTCAGGGAATGATTGGTATGTGTGATAGTAACTCACACATACCCCTTCTCAATATCACTTCTAGGCTCAATACAAGTTCATCATGCAATACTCTTCCTCATGCTTGTTATTTATTAATTTTTTAAAAATAGCAGCCACAGGGGTCCTGGACTGCAACATGAGCAAGGAGCTTTACCATCTTCCTCCAATATCATCTCCTCCCCAAAAGTGCTTTTTTTTTTTTTTGCCTTCCACAGCAAAGAACAAAATCAGCAGAAACAGGTGTCAACAGGAAAACTGCATGTGAAGGAAGGGACTATCTCATATATGCACCTAATGGATTGGGGCTGCCTCCCCACTCCTGCTCCTTGAATTTCTAAACAAAAAAGAAGCCCAGGCAAATGTCTGCTATGAGATTAACATATTGTCTATTCAGGGCCTCTCAGAGGGGGAAGTGGTCCCTCGTTCCTTAAAGCAAGAGTTTAGAAAAGTTAACTTTTTTGGACTACAACTCTCAGAACACCCAGCTTGCATGGTACACTAGCCATGGTGGTTGGGCAATTCAGAAAGATGTAGTCCAAAAAAAGAAGCTTTCAAATCCTGCCAAAAGCTTAAGCAACACGACATCTCGAAGGTGCTGCGTGCTTTTCACTTACTTGTACCTGGCAGACAAGGGTTTATACCTGCAACTGCACTCTGCCCACCTGTACATATCCCCCAAACCTTCACACTGCCATTGTAAGCATGCAAAATTGCAAAACCAAGGCAATGACAGGGACTCTGATTATTTAAGGACACTACCTATTCCTTGTTTCTACTGCACATCAGACTCTGTTATACCCTGGAGCTGGTAAACCATTTATAAATATTCTTATTTCTTATATGAAAAGTGTGGTTATGTCAGGATAGTTTTATGGATTCATTGTCAACTGGAATTCCTAGTTTACCTACCCTAGTCGATCAACCAAATCCCACAGGACGTTGGGGGATGGAACAAGCGGTGATCCATCGTAGAGAACTACAGAAGCACCTACAGCAAGGGCAGACACCAACCAATTCCACATCATCCAGCCAGTCTAGGGTGAGAAGATAGATGAGTTAGTTTCTCTCCCTTCTGTTGCAAATTCACTGCCATCTTCACCTATTTTCAGACCTGTGAAGCCAATCTCACACTTCTGCTTAAGAGACCACTGCATAAATCTATATGCTGCTGTGAAACAGCAATATACAGGTTCTGGTCTATGTGTCGACCGAAGTAACCTCCAAAGAAGAGGACAAGGTTGAGCTGCAATGTGCAATTGCAATGGATGATATATCTACACACATACATGCACATGATCTGCATCTATACCATCCATACCTATAGTGCAGAATAAGCACCATGATTAATCAGACAGCAGAATATATATCCATACATTTGCATGTACATGATCTGTATCTGTACCATCTTTTTCTATACTAATTTTAAAATGCAAGTCCTTATAAAAGTCACAGGTAACCCGCCACCTAAAAATGCATGTCCCCTTACTTCCCAGGGGAAATGCCTTTTCTAAGTGGCCCCTCAGATTTCCTGCTACAACACCCATGCACACCATCACAAACAATGGTGAGCGACCACAGCCCTCCAAGATGTCTTTTGGGGTCCAACCCCCATCATACCTAAACATTTGACATTGCTGGCTAAGGCTGATGGGAGTGACAGGCTAACAGATGCTCACTTTGGATCTAAATAAAAAACTGTCTGATCAAATGCTCCAATACAAATCTAATTGTTAACTGATCCATTGGCTAAAATCTGGACAACTAACCAAAGGAAACGTCTTTCAACTGGGCAACAGCCATATTTTCAATAGATTGGGGAGGATGGAAAAAGCACTGTTCCATAACCATTTTTATTTGGGGCATGGACTTCACTTCTCACCTGTCACCTGTTACAAATGCTTCACTGTATTGGATTCCAAGAGAGAGTGGGCCAGAGCAACAGGGATGAAGAACACCTCAAAGGTTTTGCTTCACCTAGACCCCTGTGTCCCATACCTATTTCCCACCATGCAGGTCATCTACCATCACCTGCTTGTAAGGAAGGCTTCTTAGAGAGAGAAGGAAACAGATAGCCAACATCAGGTAGAGAGGAACTGCTGGACCTCCTACCCTTTCCCTCCACCACTCCCTTCTCCTTCTGTGTCATGTCTTTTTAGATTGTAAGCCCAAGGGCAGGGAACCGTCTAACTAAAAAGATTGCATGTACAGCACTGTGTAAATTTACAGCGCTTCATAAATAAAGGTTAATAATAATAAAGTATCTTTGACTACAGATGTGGTGGCGGGGGACATACACCTTCAGGGCTATCCATTTTTGGTGCTCCCTGGATTATCAATATTTCTACCATATTGAGGAGAATCACACTCAAGGCTGGAGGAGGTGGCAATTTTTGATTGTAAATTAAAGCACAGAATGATGTTTTAGTGATGGTTGGCTTTTTAGGGTTAAAAAAAAACAGAAGCAAACTGTTCTGTTTTAAAAACGTATGAATATTTTCACATTTTTCAGGGATGCAGCCTGTGATGAGGGGGCAAAGGGGATCTGGAAGCTCTCCGCCTCCCAGATAGATTTTTCTCTCTCCCAAGAAAGGGTAGGGTAGGGTAGGGTAGGGTAAGGGCAGGGGCAGGGGCATGGTATGGTATGGTATGGTATTTTATTTTATGGGATTTATATCCTGCCTTTTTCCCAAAATGGGATTCAAGACAGAAAAGGGGTTACATGCCACTACCTGCTCCTGGTGGAAGGCTAATGTTTTGTTTTTATTTCTTCATAACTTTGATTCCAGTTCAATTCGACTGATATTACTCATAAGCTGCTTTGGAAGGATTTGTAAGGTGGCATATGTATAACTGCCACAATAAATACACACATGCTTATCATTTATTTGACTTCTTATTTAAGGCATCTTATGGGTTATTTTAACACAGATTACAGATTCTGCTCTCAGCAAAGAATATGGTTATTCCAGAAACTGGAACCTAAGGGTCGAAATCATAGAACAAGTATATCAGTCTTAGTTAAAAGCAACAACTTGCCGTTGTGTAGTACATGATGTTGTCATTGCTGGTCATGTTGCCGTGCAGGATATGCTCCTTCAAGTGCTGAAGTAATGTCCCCTGCAAGTATGGGTGAAAAACAGATGTTTTAGAAAAGGGGAAAAAACATGAACAGGTGATATAGTGGTTAGAGTGGGCAGTCCTGGGGTAGCTACTATCAACCTAACTAACTTCACAAGGGTTACTGTGAGATTTGAAGAGGCAACGCAGGAACCATTAATGACTCTTTGAACATCTTGGAGGAAAAGAGGAATACAAATGAGGAAGAAGAAGTCCATTTACTTAGAAATATTTCTGTGGCACCCTTCAGCTTATAAACATTCACTTGCGTAGAATTGCATGAGCTGCCTACATTTTTTGGTTCAGGTTGCTTTCAGAACCTTTCAGGTTCAAGCCAAAGGGAGAGTTTAAAAAGAAGACACTGAGCGTAAATTGCATCCAAGCTAAGTGGCTTCCCCCTTCCCTTAACAGCCTCACATCTGAAGGAAGCATTATGGGATTTGATGCAAAATCAAATGTATGAAGGGAAAAAAGGAAAGACGCTCTACACACTTTAGAGGGCTGTTGGTTTAAAAGGGGAAGGGAACCCACCAATAAAAGATGTAGACTGCAAAAACCCTAGGGAAGAGGAGACTGAAGGCACAAGCACAAAATATTCTGCACTAGTTACATTTGCAGACAATTTATTACCAAAACGGCTGCTTCCGGCTCTGTTCTTCAGCATCATGGTGCTGCGCTCTAGTGGCAGAACATTGCTTTCTCACATTGAGACATTAATGCTAAGAACCAGATTAGATATTATAGTGGAGACTCTCCACGTTCGCTGGGGTTAGGGGCATGGGATCCCTGCGAACATGGAAACACCACAAATAAAAAAGCACTACAGTTGGCCCTCCGTTTTTGCAGGGGAATCCGTTCTGGACCCCCCCGCAAAAACGGAGGCTCGCGCATATTCAAGCTTCATAGGCTTGAATGGGGTGCGCCCCCGGGCACACGCACCATTAGAAATAGTGCGGGTCGCTCCTCTGCGGATATTCGAGGTCGCAGATCTCAGATCCGTGAGTTAGGAGGGGGCGACTGTATTTTTTTTTTAACTTGAGAGAACACCTCTCTAGGAATCACCTCTAGGGCATCTCTGTGGTTAACATCTGCTGGAAAGTGACTACAGAATTACGCTGGAGGACCTACAAATGCCTAGAGAGGTGTTCTCTCTGGGAATCTCTAGGTGATCTTTGGTGGATGTTGACCATAGAGGCGTGCTGGAGGATCTAGAAATTCCTAGAGAGAACGCATTAATCAAATCCGTGAATAATCAAATCCACAAAGGTCAAATCTGCAAATGTGGAGGGCCGACTGTAATTCAATTACATATTAATTTAATTATGCTCACATAATTGAATTACGTAGTTTAAATACGCCCACATAACCACACTGCAAAGACAAGGCAATGCAAAATCTTTTCTCCTTAAGTCGCAGTTGCAACAAGGTGCAAGCACTACCTCTTCCTAAATGTTAATCGCTGCATGAGTGCAGGCTATGTTCTTAGTTTTACAGCCAAGGAAGACTAGGCTGAAGTTCGTGCCCACCCCGTGGTTCTGAGAAAAATCAACCCCTACCACCACCACCACCCATGACTATTGAGTAACATGTCTGAGGCTTCTGGGAGTTGAAGTCCAAAATCTCTTAAAGGACACAGTTTGGGAACCACTGCCTTAGGCGAACCTATCATGGGGTTTTCTTGCCAAGTTTCTCAGTGGGGTTTTCCCCTTGCCATCCTCTGAGGCTGAGAGAGTGTGACTTGCCCAAAGTCAGTGGGTTTCCATGCCGAGCCGGGATTCGAACCCTGGTCTCCAGAGACCTAGTCACCAATAGTTTTGTTAATAGACAATATTATGCAATTGTCACTTTCTATGCCCAATTTTGATCCGCTTCCACACCCTCCCATGTACATCATGCGCATATACCTGGGGCTTTTCCTCCATGTATCTTTGTGGGTTATAATCCACAAAAACTCATGCTCTAATAAATATTCTTGTCTTTGTTGTTTTGCTGGGGAAAATCAATACTGTTGCCCTTGAAAACAATGATCTGGTCTGCTCCATCCGAATCAGCCTTACGTGGAATGAAAAATCTCTTTGCTTTAAAAAATAAAGAAAATGCTTCTACACATTTCTCCTTTAGCTCAGTTTACTATGTCAAAACTACTTGCTATGATGTATTTTAGTGCCTTAAGATCCCCCTCCCTACAAACACACACACACCCCTGTGAAGCATTCTCCTTTACATTCATGTTCAATTTAAAACTGACAAGAAAGTATCGTCAAGAGGCATCGGGGAAATGTAAATTACAATACATCTCACCTAGAAGGTTCAAATTATGTTGGTAGAAAGCCCCCAAAAACGGTTTTCAAACACACCCTGGGGAAAAGCATCCAGGTATCATGTATATAAACAGCAACAAAATGCTCAAGCCACACCATATCCCACACTGTATTTAACAGTAATTTAATACCATGCGCTGTCTTTCATCTCAGCCTGTTGTTTCTCTAATTGCCGAACGTCAAATTCCCGCTATTTCCCCAACCTTCTTCGGAGGGCAAACTCATTCCAAAGCAGAATCGCTCACATACTTATTCATATTTGAGTATGTTTACATGTTGCATAGCCTGCAGTTCTAGGGGGCTCACAAAACAATTCAAACGCAGACTCTAAAAAAAAGAAATCACTCCTAACAAGCTGTCCAATTAAAAATTAAGCAAAAGGCCTCTTCCCGTTAATCGATTCATGGCCAACGGCAATACGGCCTAGCAGTTAATGAGGTCAGAAGAGCCCTGCTGGATCACACCAGAGGCCCATCGAGTCCAGCATCCAGAGACATTCTACATCAGCCCTCTCTGGCTGCATCCGCACTGCAGAAATAACCCAGCTTGACACTGCTTTAACTTCCACAGTGCAATGCTATTTGATTTAAAGATTTGTAGCTTGTTGTGGCACTCGTGCTCTCTGACAGAGAAGACTAAATGTTTCACAAAACTACAATCCCAAGAGTCCCACAGCATGAAGTCACGGCAGTTAAAGTGATGTCAACTTGAATTATTTCTTCAGGGTGGATGCAGCCGGAGTGGCATTTTCTACTCACATAGCACCATTCAGGTAATGAATACTCCAAACTTTTGACATCCCCGCTATAATCTGGAGTGATGTACTGTGAAGTCTGTTCTTTCTTGCAGCAAAACAGCAGAAGCCCTGTGGCACCTTTCAGATCAGAAAGCTTACTGTATCGTGGGCCTTCGTGGATTACAATCCACTTCCTTAGATATGCAGACCATAATCTTAGGGTGGGAGCCAGCGTGGTGCAGTAGTTGGAGCGTTGGACCTCCAACTCTGGAGATCAAGGTTCGAATCCTCACTCAGCTTGGGTGAGTCACAGTTTCACAGCCTGAGAGGAAGGCAATGGCAAACCCCTTCTGAACAAATCTTGCCAAATAAACCCCATGATAATGTTGCCTTAGGGTTGCCATAAGTAAGAAATTAACTGAAGGCACACAACACTGCAACAACCATCTTTGGGCCTCGCAAGCAGCATCTCATCCCCAACTCCAAATATATTTGGAAGATAAGGGTGCAGAAAGTGTGGCCCAGCCAGGAGCTGAGTCTTTCAGCTTGCTTACCATGAGTAATAGGGTCAGGTTTGCCTATAACATATTACAGCAACAGCAATAACAATTGTATGTACATTTCTACACCACTTATCCATCAACTAGAATGCCATACACAGGTTAGAGTGTGCAAGCCAATTGTCCCCAACAAGCTGGGTACTCATTTTACCAACCTACAAAAGGATGGAAGGCTGAGTCAATCTTGGAGCCTCTGGGACTGAACTTACAACCTTGGGGCTGCAGTTTAACCACTGCACCACAAAGGCTCCTATTACTGTGTGATACTAATATGGATAATGGGACATGTAGCCACAAGCTAATTATTAGGGCTGTTGCTCACATTTCTTTGGTAGTTAGTCATCAGATGGGAAAAGGGAGAGGAGACTATGACTTCCTTAGGGGTACAGAGCCAAGCAAAGCACATTAGCAAAATACACCAAGCAAACTGGGTCTCCTTTTGCAGGCTGGGCCTTGCCACCTCTTGTTATTGACAGCTTTCAGATGGTTATATATACATACATACACACACACACACACACACAGGCTCTGTAAGCCCAGGTGGAAAGAGACCTACCCCTGCTGAGTGAACCATGCATTTGGGGGCTCCTGTTGTGCCAGACGAAAACATGATAAAAAGAGGATGACTGAAGGGAAGCTGTTCAAACTCCAGCTGGGGGGCCTGGTCTCCCTTCCCTGCTGCGAGAAAGTCTTCTAGAAAGACACTGAACAGACAAACAGAAAACAAAGAGGGGGGAAAAGAAGAGACATTGAAATGGGGGTAAAAGAATTGTGACAAACTTGCAAGCAACGCAGACCGGCATCCCAAATAATGGAGACTGGCTCTCATCCCATTTCTCTTCCCTTTTTGTTTAGTTAACATGGACTTTTTTTTTCCTTTTTGCTTTACCCACTGGTTTACTTTTAACTTTATTTGAACGTTAAAATACAGAGGCAAGAAAAAGCAACAAGAACAATAATTAATGCAAAATGGAAATTCAATGAATACACTCCTTAGGGCAGTGGTTCTCAACCTTCCTAATGCCGCGACCCTTTAATACAGTTCCTAATGGTGTGGTGACCCCTAACCAATGGTCTCGGTTCCTAAGACCATCGGAAATATGTGTTTTCCAATGGTCTTAGGCGACCCCTGTGAACCTGGGGTTGCGAACCACAGGTTGAGAACCGCTGCCTTAGGGTATTGAGCAAGCTTGTGCAACATCTGTTACAAAAACCATGCAAGCAAAAGCTCACTGACTCTTTGGAGAAGCGGAATATCTAGCTTATATAGCCAAATAACTGGATCCACATCTTGAGTTATTGCTTCGTGTGAACTGTGCCTTCCAATGCGACTGCCAATGTACTGACAGTGAGAATCAGGGTCTAATGTACACCTTCTCTATTTTCTGACCTCAATGAGTATGCCAGTGCTTACCCATACCTCCCTATAGGGAGGGAATCAATCTCCCCAAACACAGCCATCCTACTGATAACCAGATCCCATCGCTTCTGCTTTACTGCATTCTGGTTCACTAAACAATGCCACAGGGCATTCATTGCTCCAATCTGTTATTCTGGCTGGGACAAAAAGAAATTCGAAAGCAAAGTACGAAAGAATGAATCCATAGATTTGTTGCCATTTTTGTTGTCCCAGCCATTTTGCTTGTAAAAGGGGGAAAAACTAGATATAGTAAGAGGATGAAATGTAGGGAAATTGTTTGCAACAATGCTGCAAAATGCCAGTATCTGGCTCTGTGCGGATTTTGCAACAAAAATGCCTCTGGCAAGGAGCGCCATCTCTCAAGGAAATCCCTAGTCATAACAGCCCCACAACGGTGTGCACTACTGGCACATCACCGTTTTTAACCCTTTCCTCACTTGAAGCTGCTAACTGCTCTTGGGAAGAAAAACCCTCTTTTCCTCCCAATGCAAATAGCACATCTGAAAGAGGAAACTTTTAAATTCAATATTAAATTCAATATTTTTAAAAGCCTGCACATTGCCATGTTCAGTTTGTCCCTTAAGTGATGTATGGATGTATCTCAAGCAGGCATCATCTTAGAAGAGGCATCTCCGCTGCCTCCCTTTCATTCTCTCTCTGCTAATAAATACTTGCATTAGAAATGATGCAGAAAGCCACTTGTGGTATAGTTTGTTGAATTATGGCTTGTGATGTACCTCTGCTAAGAAGCAGGTTTGTTATGCAGCCAGGAATCAGAATATGAACCGCCAATTTGTTTCTGCCATGCAAACTCTGGTTTCTTTAAGCCATGGCTTGTTGTGACATCCAAATCTACAGCAACAATGGTTTCTCCCTGGCTAGTTTCCCCCATATGCCAATACTGATAAAAGGTGAAGAGAAACAAACTAGGAATAAGCCAGAAACAAAGAATCCAGGTCATGATTTCGCCATCCACCAGGCAATTTAGGTCTTAAGCAACAAACTATGGTAAACACAAACTATGGCTTATTGTGTTGTGTGAACCTGTATTTGGCTGGTAGCAAAGCAATTCTCCAGTCCCTGGAAATTCTTGGATGCTATGGTGCAGCTGAGAGAGAGAAAATGCCTAAACGTGACTAGAGTTGAAGCTGCAGATCTAGCATTGACTTGCAAACTAATACGGTGGCTTATCGCTGAAGGGAGTTGTTTGAGGCACAAAGAAAGCACTTGATCTGTTAAATGTATCTCTGTCCAACACTAGTTAGTTATGAATCGCTGTTAAGTACTGCAGCTCTGAAGAATAAACAAGTGTCTTTGTGCTCAAAATAGCACTTCTGAATTATTCATTGTTTGCTTCTCTCGCCTAGATCTGAACAAACACAAAAACACAACTCTTTTGCCACCATCAGTACAAATCAGTACATATTATGTATGCCTAAAGCTTCCAGATGATGCTGGACTGCAACTCCCCGTACCCTTGACCACTGTGCATGCCAGCTAGGATTTCCCAGAACCATATCCCAATGTCTGAAGACAAATGACCCATCTTTAAATAACTAGAGAAATACCCCATTTGGAGCCAGAGATCAGTGAGGCGGTGAGGTGACAGAATATGAAACCATCTGTTTAAAATACAGTATTTTAGCTTCAGTGACAGCCAATTACTCAAAACAGAAAGGTATGGGGTTAAATAAATATGCATACATATATATCTGTGGCCATTTTATACCTGTTTGGGATTTTGGAAATGTCTATTGATTCTCTCGAGGAAACATATGGGATCACCACTACTTTTTTTAGATCTGGGAGCCCTGCAACAGAAAAAAACACAGACATACACACAAAATTAAATGAGACAGGCAACTGCTTCTAATTTTTTCAGCTTCTTAATACTTGAGGCCTTTTCACAGTACATAATTATATAGCATTATAATTCCCCTTTAAATGTCATGCCTGTATCCTCTGAATCCTGGGGTTTGGAGTTTAGGGAAGGGCACTCAGGATTCTCAACCAGAGAGGTCTTATAACACATCAAACTACAAATCCCAGGATGCTGTAGGATGTTGCCATGACAGTCAAAGTGCAATCATAGCACTAAAACTGTAATTATAACTGTAGTAGTATGAAATGACTCCATGCAACAGTGCCCTGGTTTAGATGTAAAATACCTAGCCCCAACAAACCATGGTTTATTAGAGCAGAATTCAAGCACTCCATCCCTTTTTCACACACTTGGATTCATTGGAGGCCTCATGGTTTGTACAGTGCGGGCGCGCCATACGCGGCCTTGAGCATACGCGCTCAAGCCGCGGGGCACGCGCAGGGCGGAAGGGGCAGCACGTCCCATTTAATTGAATGGGTGCGCATGCCTGTTGCGCCCTGCGCGCGCGCGCGCCGCCACACACGAGCCCCATTGTTTCCAATGGGGCTCGAGCATAGGCGGAATTCGCCTTATGCGGAGGGATCCGGAACGGATCCCCCGCGTAAGGCGAGGACGGACTGTACCTCCTAGTTTAAAGATGAACCACCAAGACCAATTGTAGGTTACTAGTCCAGGCAGCAGCAGAACCAGAAGCATTGCCAAGGAGCAGCATGAGACCGCTGGCCACTTGTGCTTCACTCAGGATTAAATTTATTTATCCTTTCATTACATTAATGAGTTTAAGGAGGACAAGTGTGGGTGGGGAAGAGTAGCAAGGTTCATTTTCAACAGTTCCTACAAGTACACAAGGCAACCAGTACCCTTTACGACATTCTGCAGCTTTTCCAGGTGGTTATGTTTTTTCCCATTGTAGATGACAGCTTCGACTGAAAAGATCAACTTGGGCTGAATCTGGGAAAACCTGTCCAGTACACCCTGTATGAAATAAAAGAAAGAGACAGGCATTCAAATCAATAGGAAGCAGTGGAAACATTCGTTGTTATACATAAGGCTAATCAAGGGTTTTGCTTTACATCCATGAGCACCAGCAAGCTACCCATCCCACCACTAAACCCTGATACAGATGGGAAGTTTTTGCTTGATTTCAGTAAGGCCTTTGACAAGTTTTCTCATGACATTCTTGCAAACAAGCTTGTAAAATGTGGGCTAGACAAGGCAACTGTTAGATGGATTTGTAATTGGTTGACTGGCCGAACCCAAAGGGTGCTCAACAATGGCACTTTTTCATCCTGGAGAGAAGTGACCAGTGGGGTTCCACAGGGCTCTGTCCTGGGCCCAGTGCTATTCAGCATCTTTATCAATGACTTGGATGACAAAATTGGAGGCATACTTATCAAATTTGCAGATGACACCAAATTAGGAGGAGTAGCTAATACCCCAGAGGACAGGTTCAAGATTCAAAATGACCTGAACAGACTAGAAAGTTGGGCCAAAGCTAACAAAATGAAATTCAACACGGAGAAATGTAAGGTACTGCACTTAGTATGGAAAAATGAAATGCACAGATATAGGATGGGGGACACTTGGCTGAATGAAACTACTGTATGTGTGAAAGGGATCTAGGAGTCCAAGTAGACCATAAGTTGAACATGAGTCAACAATGCGATGTGGAAGCTAACAAGGCCAATGCGATTTTAGGCTGCATCAATAGAAGTATAGTGTCTAGATCAAGAGAAGTAATAGTGCCACTGTATTCTGCTCTGGTCAGGCCCCACCTGGAATATTGTGTCCAGTTCTGGGCACCACAATTCAAAAAGGACATTGAGAAACTGGAGTGTGTCCAAAGGAGGGCGACTAAAATGGTGAAAGGTCTGGAAACCATGTCCTATGAGGAAAGACTTAGGGAGCTGGGGATGTTTAGCATGGAGAAGAGAAGGTTAAGAGGTGATATGATAGCCCTGTTTCAATATTTGAAGGGATGTCATATTGAGGAGGGAGCAAGCTTGTTTTCTGCTGCTCCAGAGACTAGGACCCGGAACAATGGATGCAAGCTCCAGGAAAAGAGATTCCAGCTCAACATTAGGAGGAACTTCCTGAGCAACAGTGGAACACACTCCCTTGGAGTGTACTGGAGTCGCCTTGTCAAAGCATTCCCTTCATCTAACAAGCTGGTAATTTTATCAAAAAAAGAGATCAGGTTTGTCTGGCACGACTTCTTTCTCTGAAACCCATGTTGACTTTTTGTGATTATGGCATTACTTTCTAGATGCTCACAGACTCTCTGCTTAATGATCTGCTCTAGAATCTAAGGACAGAAGGGCAAGAGACAGCCTGCTTAAGCACAGCCAAATGGCTCCTCCACTCCAGGCTCTGAAGTCTGATATAATTTGCAGAAGAAGATGAATTCAAAACCTACATATCTAATTGCAAATATGAAATGAAAGAGCATCATTTTTGCTGCATAAATATAAGCATTACAAACAAATTTTGATTTCAGTGCAACAGCGAGGGGATCCCATCATAGGTGAGAGTGACAAAGCAATGCCACACTAGGTGGTTTGGCTAAAGTTAAGATTTTCTGCACAATTTTCTGCACAATTTCTTGGACTGATATGAAGGTTAGGATGCCCTCTACTGGCCTTATGGGGGAAGAAGAGTTGCATATAAGCGTAAGGGAAACTGCTTTCTATCAGATCAAGCTATTTCATTTGTCCTTCTAGCCCACTATATATCTGCTGTTTGACAGAAGCCCTCCAAGACAGCAAACAAAGAGATCTCTTTCCCGTGATCTACGTACTTGACCCTTTCCACCAGAACTTGGAAGCAACATATGTCAAGAACAAGGTTATCATAACATATTATGAGGAAGGGGGAGAGAACAACCTCCTTTTCACATTTTAATGTTGAAGCAGACACTTTGCTTTTTTTATAGCCAAGTTATGTCTATTCATTATTCCTAATCACTGGAAGGGAGTGGTGTCTGTTCCACTGTTTTTAAAGGTTATTAAAAACAACAGTATCTCTTTGAAAAAAGAAATTCAGGCATAGTGTAAGCCATTTACACTAAGGCCTGATACAGACAGGCCAAAATAAAGCTGCTTCGAGTCACTTTGCAAGTATGCTGTTTACATGATACATGCGTCCTAAGAATCCAGAAGCCACACCAAAGCCACTCTCCAGCTGGAGTGCAGCTTTGGTGCGGCTTCCAGACTCTTAGGACGCATGCATCATTGAAACACCATACCTCCAAAGTGACCTGAAGCAGCTTTATTTTGGCCTGTCTGTATAGGGCCTAAGAAATTTACACTCTGACAAAAAAGTTAATTTTGCAAAGCCTTTTTATACCCCCAGCCCCCTGTTTCCTCCTTGTCCTCTGTCTAGAATGGAAGCTTTCCAGCAGCATTGGAAGGATAATAATAATAATAATAATAATAATAATAATAATAATAATAATAATGATAAATGTTATTTATATCCCACCTCTCTGTCAGGATCGAGGCAGCATATAATAAGAATAAAATGCAATAAAATAAAATCCATTGCCCTCCTACCAGCACAATAATTAAAATTCCCTTACAGCAATAAAATACACCAATTATTAAAACAATTAAAACAAACAGCAATACAAAGAGAGGGATCCACAGAGTATTCTATATGGGGATCGTATCAATGGGTGACCGAGTGGTTGTTCCAGGAAGGTCTGTCTTGACAGCTTTTCTAAATGGTGAAGGAGGGATGGAGAAACACAGACTTTCAATGCCAGACTGCAGCACTGTGTCTGCAGTAAACAATGCAATAAAGGCTTGAGCTGGGAAAGAACAGGATTCGGGTCTTGCTGATCTTACTGTAGCTGTGTGTACCTGCCTGCAACAGGCAAGGTAAAAAGCAACTGTCTCCCAAATGCCTTGCTGAGAATGCACCATCAGCGAAAAAAGGGAAAAGCAGAGAAGCCTGTTTCACCAGCTACCCCTGGCATTTTAAAGAGGCATAGATCTATCCATCTAGCCAACAAAATGGAAATTAAAACAGAAAGTGGAGGCTGGTGAAAGAGAAACAAATCATCCATGAATGCCTTTTGGAATAAGCTTTCATGTGGTCTCTAAAAGGTTCAAAATGTTTTTTGCTTCCTTACGCAAGGCTTGCTTGACCTCATTATTTCATTTCACATGGACATATTGGGCCGTTTTAAATAGAAATTTTACTGAAACATGCTGAATTGCTCTTTTAGGTGGTTCAGAATCCTATTCCCATTCTTTCCATGTTACCTCTGCCTCTGAGACCAAATTTCATGTTAAATTAATGCCCAGGAACACATGTATTTATTAATTGGGGTATACTTGTAGCACATCACACACTAACCAAAAATAATAAGTAACAGTACTGCAAACATGTTATTAAGTTTTTGAAGCAATGGCTAGTGCGGATACATTATGTTTTAAAATAATGTGTCCAGCTGCTTTTAATGGAAGATGCAAGGAATTAAACCTGGAACTGTCTCCATTCAAAGCGCGCACACGGAAATTATCACATATTTCTGATGTTTTCCCCATAATATCTGAATGTTACTTTTAGCAATTACCAGTTCCTTCTATGTTCTTCAAGATACAGCCTCATTCTCATCATCTATGGGAGAAGGGAAAAGGTGTTATTTTGCATCATGAACCGTCTTTTCCCTTCTCCCATGGATGATGAGAAAAGGGGGGAAATGAGAGATAAATGCTGACTATTTCCTTTAACTGGGTGGCTTGCACATCACAAAAGCACCCACTCCCACTGGGGCAAGGGAGCTGCATCTTTGGCACATTTTCCACAATTACATTACTTACGTTGATGCCGAAGTCCGGCGACGTCGCACTCCAAATGGCACCAATGCTTGCAGCTGCTAACATTGCTTCCACCGCATGGATACCATTGGGCAAATAACCTAGAACAGTGGCAATCGGGACAATTACAGCATTGGAATAGATCCTCAACCAAGTGATAAAACAGCCAAAGAAAAGAATAAAAAAAGAAAAGAAAATCCCACACTCACATCCCATCATGTAGTAGTTATCTCCTCATGTCCTAGCCTTTGTGTAAGTTGGGGGAACACACTGGAGGAGGTAGAAGATAACTAAAATGTGAAAACCAGGTGCGATGGTTGAAATGATGAGAAGATTGGGTAGGGAAATCTAGGTGTACACCTCAAGGTGCACCTCAAAGACTGAGGCTGCATCCACACTGCAGAGATAATCCAGTCTGACACCATTTTAACTGTTGTGGGTCAACGCTATGGAATGCTGGGAATGGTAGTTTGTTGTGGCAAGAGAGCTCCACTTTAAAAAAAAGTCAGTGTCAAGGAGGACCCTGTCAAACAGAACTCACCTCTACTCTCTCTTGAAAATACACTGACATCACCTTCATGCTCAAAAAGCACTGCACAGTAAAAGTTACTTTTTTGGATCACAACTTGCAAAATCCCTCAGCCAGCATTGCAACAGAATTCTGGGAGCTATTAGCCTCAAAAAAAGCTCTCTCAAGCTCTGTGCTTATGTTACAGTTCTCTTTCTTTCCAGAGAGCAGTCTGGAGGGTAAAAGTACATTCCCCTGAGGGGGAGTGGAGAAAAAACGTAACATTTCCTGTACTTCCAAGCTTAAAGTTCAAACCCCAAACAAGTTACCCTACAAACTCTTACGCAGGACTAGCCGTAGGAGGCTAGTGGACTTCCTCCCCTATCAAAGACCTTCCCTCAAGGGAGAATAAGATACCATCGATGAGCATGAAAGCAACCACAGATGTATTTCCTTCTTCCCACTAGCACAAAACAAGTCCTTCAGGCTCCGGGAAACATTTCAACATTTGGGGGATCAACCTCCCCTTGGTTGTCATCCTAGGAAGAAGTGGAGCCACACACCATCATCAACTTACCAAACAACCCACTTCAAGCCGGGATCATGAGAGGAAACATTTCCCAAAATGTAAAGCTGAAGGCTTGCATGGCCAGCATCCATGGTTTTCTGTGGGTTTTTCGGGCTATGAGGCTGCATTCTGGAAGAATGTATTCCTGACATTTCGCCTGCATCTGTGGCTGGCATCTTCAGAGGTTGGTGGCATAGAAGTGTGTGGTGTATATATACCTGTGGGTCCCTTGGTTGGGAGGAAGTGGTTTTTACATGTTAATGGTGGAGTTAGTTTACATGTTGTACTGTGTTGAATGGCACAGCCTGGAGATGTGTTGTGGGGGATATGCCAAAAACACCAAAATCAAGACTCAACAAGTGAACACCACCCAGGCTCAAAGGGTTTCCCTGTAGACAATGGATTACCCATTAAATAGACACAAAGACCCCTTGCACATTCCCTACCCCCACAACACACCTCCAGGCTGCGCCATTCAACACAGTACAAGACACAAATCAACGCCACCATTAACACGTAAACCATTTCCTCCCAAACAAAGGTCCCACAGGTATATATAATCCACACAAAATAACCCCATAAAATAACTACTTCGCACAATACCACAACTCCCCCCTGAATGGGCATGATGCACTGGTCAACCTATTAACCACCACCATACCTTGCTAATAATTTAGGATCAAATTGAGATGGGATGGGTTCCGTTTCAACACCTTCAACTGGGCAATGAGAAAGACACCAAGCCAATGAACTATTACATACCACTTGTTGCTCAAGGCCTGCCAGAAAACAGATAGGTAAAGCAGGTAATTTCCAGTGCAGAGCTGTCAAAAGCTATATTGCATCACACAGGGGATAACATTCCACTGCTGAAGATTTCAGTAAGAAAGTGCCAACACACCACATAAAACCAGAAACTAAACTTTTTCAATTCTATGATAAGAACTACCAAATTTGAATGCTCAGGCTTCTTCAAGAGGCAGAGTGGGAGTATCAGGACAAGGTATGTCATCGTCCCTGTGCTACATGGAGAAGTAGATCTTTACTCCATCCCCGCATACCTCACACACATCCTTTACTTATTCCAATCCCGTCAAGATTTCTCAAGAAGCAGGAGTTATTGTTGCAAGAGGTGGAAAAGATATTGCCTCCATTCAGTGATTATGCGAAGCCGAAGTTGGAGAATCAACCAGCAAATCAGAAATTTGGAAGTGGGTTTGCTAGCCATGGCCATTGCCAACCAGTTCAATGTATGTGAGTAGTATACACTTTGTTATACGCTTTCAAGTCACCTCCAATCTATGGCATCCCATCCTACAGCTGTCTTGGATTCCTTGAAAAAGATTTATTCACAAGAGGTTCGCCACTGCTTTCATCTGTGGGCTGAGACAATGTAATTTGCCTGAGGATGCCCAGTGGGCTTCCATGTCTGAGCAAGGATTTGAACCCTGGTCTCTTACAGTCCCACTCCAACACTCAAACCACTATGCCAGTGGTTCCCAAACTTTGGTCATCCAGCTTTTTTGGACTTCAACTCCCAGAAGCCTTAGGTGGCTTGGCCAAGTCAGGAATTCTGCGACACCCAAAACACCTAGAGGACCAAAGTTGGGAACTACTGCACTACACCATGCTTGCTCTTGCCATATACATTGTGTTCTCATTAGCCAACCTTATTCTGAGAACAACATGGAAGCAAAAGTCAATTTATACAAGTGATTCAGAAGTGGACATGGAGAGGGAAGTGATGGCCTCCAACAGAAGCAGCAGTCAGGAGAGCACTGCTTATTCCCTCTAGAAGTGGAAGTTTGGGACTCTTCCAAGCATCCTGCTTCCAAGACTTCACTTTATCCCAAGTCAAACATAAAGCATAATGGCTCCTTCATGGGAATGTTTGCATCAAACATGTTTGCCAGTCTTTGAATGGCTAGTTTAAGAAACTGGGGGAAGGGACAGAATGAAAGAGAGGCTGACTCACCAACAACTCTGTCTCCTGTTTGCACTCCCATTTTCCTCATGGCTGCAGCATACAGAGCGACTTGTTGCCTTAGCTCTTCAAAAGTCACCTTCACGATTTCTTCCTTTCCTTCCTCTGTGGGAAAAAAATGTGGTTTAGAAGAAGACAGGTTCCGTTAGCAAGTTTGCATTGGGGAACAAGGAAGGACAGAGTCAGCCCCAGACAGGTGAGAAGATGACTGCAGAGATGGCAAAAAGGCTACGCTGTGGAAAGAATTTCCCCAAGCCTTAGGAAGGACCTGCTGATAAATAGTTTCAAGCAAGAACCAGTGTGGTGAAGTGGTAAGAGCAGAGTTAAGAATCGTACAGTCCTCCAGATGTTACACAGAACACAGGAAGCATTATACAGGTATACCTAAAGTTAACAAAGTAGATGTGCTCATGAGCTTTACTTCTTTAATATAAACTTTGGTAGCACAGGTAGAAATAACATGGAAAGATCAGGAATAGATTCCTGCATCTCAAAACAGAAGAGCAGCTCAACATGTTTCACCAAACCTTTTATTCAAAGCTAACATGTGCACATGTGAAACAAAAGAACCAGGTCAGGTAAGCCTTGCGTAAGTAAACTAAAACATGTTGAATTTTCTGGAGACCACTTGCGCTTCTTCCAAGTGCATCCCAGGATGACTTTTTTTCCTCGAACAGCCTTCACTTTTCTCACAGTTTCCATTTTGATGGTAAAACTTAGTATCTGCTCAGTATTTGAAGGACAGGATAGAGGCTGCTGCCCAGGTCTCTAACCTTCCAAGAAGCTCTGGAGAGCTTGGCAAGAACCCACACCACTCCTTCTTGGTACTAGATTCCATAAGCTCTGTTCTGACATTGAACCAAGAGCTATTAAAACCCCATACTGATTTAGTACTTAATCTCCTTAAGACAAATAAAGAACAGAGAAAGGCGGGCAGGGAGGGAATGACAAAGCTTAGTCATAAACCTCTGCATCACACACACCCATTGCAGAGACTATACAGCTGGCAGCCCAGAGCACTTGTGAGGAAATGTGTTTACCTCTGATGATGAAACCTATATTGTATGAAATCAGCTCCATGAGAGCGAGAGAGAAAAAAATCACCTTTGCTTCCCAGCCCACTCTTCAGAAGAACTCTGTACAACAGGTCCTACAAGGCTGTATTGCTCTGCACAACACCCAGGGTTATGGTCTCACAATGCAATCCTATGGGTGCTTCCAGTATTAAAGTGGTGGCCACCATCAACCCTCCTGAGAAGTCAGCTCAGTCAGGCCTTTCCTCTAACCAGCTGTCACCCAAGAGCAATCACCCCAGGCTGAAGAAACTGAGAAGACTGAGAACCTGTACCTGGGTTTTCATGTTTTCTTTCCCCCTTCCCATCTGCCTTTCCCTTTGTGTCAAGCCTCGTCTTCTCCCTACTTGGGACACAAGCTGGCTATGTCTCAAACAGGAGGAAATAGATACTCTAGCCCTCCAGATGTTTTGGACTACAACTACTACAATCCCTTACCATCAGCCCTACTGGCTGGGGCTTCTGGGTGCTGAAGACCAACAATATGCAGAGAGCCAAAGGTGTCCTAACCCTGGTGTATAGCATGTGTTCTACCATATGGAGAAAGCGTGAAAGAGCTGGAGAGCTGAATCACTACTGAAACTCAGTACCAAAAGAAGTCCTGGAAGATCCATTGCTATTCACTTCTACTGTAGGACTCTCAGGTAGCCTAGGCAGCACAGGCTGGTCATTCCTACCATTTGAGGGGCAGCATTTGGTTTAACTGGTTTAACAACCTACAGTTGTTGATAAAATTATATGTAACAATTGCAAAGTTCTTTTTTAAATCTTCAAAGTACCAAAAGTGATTAATAGTAGTGCTTCTGGCAAAGGACGGGTGTGTTTTCTGGGCTTACCTGCCAGTCTGTCTTAAGAAAACAGACTCACTAAAACATCCATAAGAAGTTGAAGGTAAAGGAGGCATGGCTGCAAGAGAGACAGAACTCAAGGTTCTGCCAGCATGTCTACTTGTTTCTCCAACAGGCTAGAGAAAGCCCTGAAAAGGAGGGGAGAACAGGTTTGACAAAAGACTAACTGGAGAATGTACAAGCTGGTTTGGTAATCGATTGCAATCTCTTAGTGGCTGCAAGGCAAAGCAACACCCCTACAGCTATGATGAAATCAGAAGACAGTTAAGCTGCAAGACCATTTAGCGCAGGTCAGCTTGGCTGATGCACGACCCAGGAATTAATAAATCGTGCTTGTGCAACTTGACCATGTTGATTTTCAGAGGCTCATTTCACAGATCAGTTACAAACAAGCCAACACACCGAACAGTGAGAAGTCTTGCAAAGTCAAATTAGTAGTGCATCAGTTCAAAAAACTGCATTAGCAGTGCCATTCCCAGTGCGATGAGGCACATCAGTGTTCAGTGAGAAGGCAGAAATATGCCATAAAAAAGCTAAACTACCACAATGGATATTGCTGCCTCCAGGGTATGGGGGGAAAGGCATCAGTCACCTCCCCACCAGATATGGACAGCGGACACCATCCTGAAAGAGTATGTGAGGGCATATCGGGTTTCATTAATGCAGTTGTTCTCAACCTTTGACCATCCAGAAGTGTTACATGTTAATGCTCAGAATCCCTAACCACTGGCCACACACACAGCCTTGGGTTCTTGAGACTTGAAATCCAAAACTTCTGAAAAACCAAAAGCCAAAATCACTGCACCTGGCAGATGCAGAGGGATTACTGAAGCATCCCTATTTTCCAAAAAGCACGGTCCTGTTACTGACTAATCAAGCAAAGGTTCAAAGGAAGGTGGCCAGAATCATCCTTACGAAAAGTATGTTTTGCACATTAATCTGCAAATTGTCTAAAGACACACGCGTGTGTGTGTGTGTGTGTGTTTAGTAGAAGGAGGCATGCCTCCTATAGCAGTCCAGGAAGGGGAAACACATCCCTGTATCCAAACATCAAAAATTTGGGACATGGTATACTAGAGAACGGTTTCATAGAATAAATTACCAATTTGATTCCAGGCACAATTTAATGTATTGATATACCTTTAAGGACCTAAGCAGTTTAAGCCCTCCAAGATACTTTAGGGAACACCTCCTCTCATACCAACATGTGCATTCATACCACATACCCATGCAGTGTCAGGTAAAAGAGACTACCTTGCGCCCACACCATCCTCAGTGAATTAACTATCTCACTTTAGCTTAGAGGGTTTTAATCTTTGGTCCTCCAAATGTTTTGGACTTCAGGTCCCCAAATTCCTGGCCACTGGCCAAGAAGTCTAGGACCTCTGGAAACTGAAGTCCAAAATCTCTGCAGGACTAAAGTGTGAGAACCACTGCTCCAGCCAGTACAGAGATTAATAGTTTATTTATACCTCCCGCCTCTCCCACGGATCGAGGCGGGATTACAACCTTAAAAGACACTTAGTACAATTTACAATCAATACAACAATAAAATACTAACACTGAATTTACCAAGAATTCCTATTCTCTAAAAATTACAATTCGTCCATTAGCCAACAATCAGAGTCAAGGAAGAACAGTCGTCATAACCTTTTAATATGGAATTCAGTGGATAAGCCCGCCAGAAGAGATCTGTTTTGAGTGCCTTCTTAAAGACCTCTAAGGTAGTAATGAGACGGATCTCTTCCGGTAGGTCATTCCATAATCTTGGGGCCGCGGCAGTGAATGCCTTATGTGAAGTTGTCATTAACCTGGTATTATAATATTCTAGGAAGAACTTCCCAGATGTCCTGAGAGTGCGGGGTGGATTATGTAGGGAGATTAACCATTGTGAACCTACAGATGATTTTGGATTTCATCTCCCATTGTTCATCACCATCAGCTACACAGCTAGAGCTGATAGGAGCTGTAAGAGGGCCACAGTTGCTAGTGGGTGCCAAGTAACAAGATTTGCAGAGGCTACTCACGTGCAGCATAGAGGGCAATTTTATCGTTCTCTTTGTGCTTCAAGAGGTTTTCTGCATAGTTCAGCCGGCTGCCTTTAAACCATTCTGGAACATCTGCAATGCTCTTAGAAGGATCAACCACCTAATGGAAGAACACCAGACATCCTTAGGAGATAAGAGCTTTGAAATCTTAAAGCAACTCATGCAGGCTGTTCTAGAGTGGCATCTCACAAGCTTCAAGCTCTTGTCTGGCTTCCACCTTCCCACCCACAAGCTCTCTGACAACTTAAAGCTCATGGGAACAGAAGTATTCTTCTATTGTCAAGTTGTCCTCAATGCCATCCCATTGTCTCATTAAATCCATGGGGTGACAGTATTTTTTCTACTCATGTCTGGAACGTGCTACCTCTTTCCTCAGAGGGTGCTACCAATGCTAGCTCCTGTTTGTTATGCTATCTATCAGCCCATCACAGTCATCATATGGAGACATTTGCCCACCCTATTGTGTAGGAATGCCAAAAGCAAGCAGGTGGGACCAGCCCCGTTTGGTCTGATTTCATTTCGGTTTTAGAGGCAGATACTAGGACTGTGTACAGAAGGTACCAGAATTTGCTACCCAGGCTCTCCATGTGGCTCCCACATTAGGATGCCCTCATTTCCTCCATTACCTCAGCTGTGTTCTCCCACATAGAAGATTTTCAGCCTTGACTTGTGTAGATTTTATTATTTGCTGTTTTGATTAATATATTCTCTCTAGGAATCTCTAGGTCCTCCAGTACAACTCTGCTGGAAGTTGACCACAGAGGAACACTGGAAGATCTAAAGATTCCTAGGAAAAAAACACTTCTCTAGGCATTTGTAGGTTGTCCAGCGTGATTCCATGATCCATTTCTGGCAGATGCTGACCATACAGTTGCACTGGAGGACCTGGAGATTCCTAGAGAGGTGTTCTCTTAGGTAAAAATAAAGTTGTTTTTTTTAATTTGCGGTTTTCCCATATTCATGGGTGTCCTTCACCCTTAACCCCAGCGAATGTGGAGGGACCACCGTACACGTGTGTAGAGCAAAAGAATGTGAAGTCATTGGTCTAGCCAGGAACGCAAATGTCAGGGCCAGCCCAACTAGATGCCTCAAGCAGCAGGTTTTGCATGTCATGAAGTGGAAGTACTGTATGTTCTTGTTCATGTTATTTCACTTTTATCTTAGGTTATTATTTTTACAACTAGGATGGATGTAGGCTTTTCTGCCCCATAAGCCAAGGTAACTTGGCTGACTTTAGGTGCTATGCACCTTGACCTGTGTGAGTGGGTGTGAAGATACCATTTGCAGTTTTGCCTCATGCAGCAAAATGGCTTCAACCAGCCCTGTCACTGATCACCCGGTATCAGAGATGTTTCTAACTCCCAGGACAAAAAGAAATCCTTCTGAACACAAGGTGTGTTTCCAATGGCCGACCACAGAGGTAAACCCCTTCTGTAGTCCACGTCCAGTCACTGGAGGTAACTCTTAGCTCTTGGGCATCATGTGTACCAAGTCAGCTCTACACAATAGAACTTAGGACATAGAATGTCAGTTCTCCTTAAGCCCCTGTTCACACAAGACTGCTTTGTCACTTCATAATTGCAACTTCAGTGGTTTACTTGACATGTGAGAAGACCACCACATATCCAACAGTGACAACACATTTTACAGGAGGACTTCCAAATATGTAGCCTAGAGCTCCTTTCATTACAGAATCACTAGGTGGTGTGACACTATGATCTGTAAGGCCAAAGGAGAGAAAAGAAAAGTAAGGCTACCATCAGCCTTCCTAAGAAGCCAGCTCCAAGAGGCTGTGCATCTCCTGAATCATAATCCTTCAGTCATTCTACCAGGCTGGAGAACATCCTAACATTAAAAACTGATGCCAAATTTTTCTCATTATTCTTTTCCTTCTTCACCTCCGTTTTCTTTTGTGGCATGTCTTTCTAGAATGTGCCTGAGGGCAAAGACTGTTCTGTCTTTTATAAATTGCGACGCAAGCTGTTCAAAACAGTTTCTAACTGTAGAAGAAAGTATAAATGTCATCTATATACAAATAATAGTCATATTTGTGGTCAAGAGATCAACAGCTTTCCAAACTCGTTTGGATAAGCCATTCTACTGAGCATTCACTTTACAACACAGAGAATATGGTTATTTAAAGTAACTAGGAAATAAAACGAAAGGTTCCAATATCCATAATGGCTTACCTCATCATAGAGGTGAGAGAAGACAATCCCACTGAACTTCCAAAATTCTGCCCAGAAATCCGGATAATGCTCTACTGACCAGTGGTACAGTTCACTGTAGTTGGCTGCAAATTAAACACAACATCCATCGTTCAGTTATATAGATTGGTAGATAGACAGACAGACAGACAAAGAAGGCACTTACTGATGCATTTGATGTATTTTCATATCCTATTGTTTTCATAAGCAAGTTTGGTTATTTTACAGGAAGGAACAGCAAGAAAATCAGATGGAGGACAAATTACATCGCTGCACCAATATCTGTGGGCCAAAGTTCTAGGCATAGCAAAATGAAGCAGTAGGATAGTTTGCACCCCTTCAGATGGAAGGTTACAGATGTCATATTTCTGAATGCTCACCCGTATTAAAAGGCCCCATCTGAGACAAAAGCTGGAGAATTCCTAGCCTAAACCAGACAAAGTTGTCCACACAAGGAATTGGACATTTCAATAAAACATGATCAACCACCTCCGATACAGGGTCATTCATCCATCTTTAAGAATTCATCCTACTACCTTACTCCTCCTCCTCCTGCTGCTCCTGCATGTCTTAAATAGGCATTCCCACCCCAAATCAAACTGGCAAAACGTCAGGAAGCAACTCTTCTAGAACATGGCCACATAACCCGAAAAAAACCCACAAAAACTATGTTTTATTAAGATTTGTTGATATTAATCGCACAACTTTTGTTACTCTACTTAACAAAACATCTACAAGCCCAGCCCAGTTGTGAAAGCCACCTGTCCATATTTTTTAATTCAGGAAAATGGCTCTTTAGCTGTTCTTGTTTATTTGTTGAGAAGTGGTTAATACCTCCCTTCCCATTAGGACGCCTAAGGAAAGGCAAACAGAACCAAATGTCCTCCTGGTTATCAATCTTGGGCTCTGGTGGCACGGAAAATACATCTCAAGGCAAGCCTTCCAGTATCTATGGACATTTAGCTCAATGAATTAAGGAAGAAATAGAAGATGCTGATTTCTTTGTTGAAGCATGGGTCATATGGGAAGGAGAGAAAAGTGCCTCAATGGCCACAATGACAGGCTCCACAGAAATGGGTCTCAAAATATTTATTATTAGATTTCTGTATCTAGTAACTAGATTTCTAATAGATTTCTCTATTTAATGAGCTGATGGGCTCCTGGTTCCAGGGGCTTCTGGATGAGACAGATTAACTGGATCCGTTTCTATCTGATTTCAGACCTGGTTATGGAAAAGACACAGCTTTGGTCTCTTGAGTGGACAACCTATGCCAGAACTGGACAGTGGGAATGTGTCCTTGTTGGTTCTGCTGGATCTCTCACCAGCTTTCAGTACCATCAGCCTTCTGGGCCACTTGGCTATGATGGGACTGGCAGTGGCTTTGTTCCTTCTCGCAGGAGCAAACCCAGAAGATGGTGCTCAGAGACTCCTGCTTAACTCCTTGGCCTTTGGTCTGTGGGACTTGGTTCTGTCTTTCATGGTATTTAACATATACACAAAACCACTGGGAGAGGTCACTTGGAGTTTTGCAGTCCGGTGCTATCAGTATGTGGATGATACACAACACTATTACTTCTTTCCACCACAATCCAAGGAAACTCTTTCAGTCCTAAACCTGTGCCTGTTATCAGTCATGGCCTGGATGATGGTGAACTGAAACTTAATCCAGACAACCCAAGGTACTTAGGTCAGTTAAAAGGCAGATCAGGGAATAGGGATCCAGCCTGTGCTGGATGGGGTCACACTCTCCTTGAAGATGCCAATCCACAGCTTTGTTGTGCACCTGGATTCCATCTTGAGCCTGGAAGCTCAGGTTTCAGCAGCGCACAGGAATACATTTGTACATTTTAAAGCTTGTGCACCAGCTGCTCTCATTCCTTCAGTCGTTTGATCTGGCAATGGTGACACGCACCTTATTCACATCCTGGTTGGATTACTGCAACACACTCTAAATGGGACTTCTGTTGAAGAGTATTTGGAAACCTCAGCCGGTGCAAAGAGCTGCCACCAGATTGTTAACCAAGGCTGGCTACAACCTTCTTGCTGGTCTGCTGGTCTGTTTCTGGGCACAGTTGGAAGTGCTGGTTATGAACTTTAAACCCCTATACAGCTCAGGTCCAGATTATCTGAAGGATCATGTTCTCCCATATGAACCTGTCCATGCTTTGCGATCTGTTGGGAAGGCCCTTCTCTCTGTCTCTCTGCCCTCAAAGGTACACATGGTGGGAACATAAAAGAGGGCATTCTTGGTGGCTGCTCCCAATTTCTGGAATTCCCTTCCCAGAGAGGTTAAACTGACACCCTCCTTGCTGTCTTTCCACAGGCAGGTGAAGACCCTTTTTATTCCAGCAGGCCTCTGAGAGCTGTTTTTTTAGGGGAAAGAGGCCTTCTGCTGGTCTTTTGTGCTGGTCTTTCTGTTGTAAGCTGTCTTGAGTCCTAAACTGAGGGAAAGGCAGGATAGAAATAAATATAAATCAGAGCAGTTTCCAATCATAAAAAGCCCAAAGTGACAATAAAAGAAGTCTTCCTTGTTATATCATCAACTGTGGAGACCTGCTAGATACACAGAGGAGATCTTTTTCCTATGTTCCTTTTCCTGTGTTGCTCTCCAATTGTAGAATGCAAGCCCCTGAGAGTTGTGCTGAATTCCCACTCTCGCTGCTTTTATGAAGGGTGTGTGAAGATTTATTTACTGATCTATTAAAATATTGATCGCCTGCCCTAGATCGTTAGATCATTAGCTGAAGACGTACCCCTTCACGGTGCCTTTTGAAATGCTAAGGTTTAATAATTAATGTCATAATGGCAATCCTTTTTACTGTGCTAATTTTAATGGTTTGGGTTGATGTGACAACATGGATGGCAATCTTGGTTAACTATTTTTAAACTAAGTTGGTTAGTAACCTAGACCACAATTTTTGGTGGAAAGGCGACATAAAAATCTAATGAACAAAAAAGTAGAAATCATCAAAACAATACAGCCAACTGTAATATCAAAATGCTAAACTATTAAGAGGCGAAAAGAGAGAGAGAAAACCAAAGCGGTCCAATAAGAACAACAACTTAAAGATTAATTCCCTACTGAAAGAGGTCTTTTGTTTGACAGCTAAATGAATATGAGGACACCCAGCCTATCTCCAGGAGGAAAATGAAAGAGTACTATACCTACAAGACACCAGCACTGGAAATGGTCCTCACCCATTGAACATGCCAAGCAGACAGTCCAACTGAATTTGCAGGGTTCTAATGTAGGTGAAAATGATATATACAAAGAGGAAGAAAGTCAACAGCTTTCACTTCAGAATCTCTCTAGGATGTAAAAGGCAAAAAAGCAAGTGTCCCTACTCTGAATTGGGGTGAGATGGCTAACTAAGGGCCCAAACAGACAGGCCAAAATAAAGCTGCTTCGGGTCACTTTGGAGGTATGCTGTCTAAATGCTGCATGCATCCTAAGAGGCTGGAAGCTGTGCCAAAGCTATGCTCCAGTCCTAAGGACGAGAGAGCAACTTTGGTGCAGCTTCTGGTCTCTTAAGATGTGTGCATCATTTAAACAGCATACCTCCAAAGTGACCCAAAGCAGCTTTATTTTGATCTGTCTGTTTGGGCCCTAAGACAGTGGCAGACTTGGGGCTCCACTGGAAGGAAAGCAGGGAACCCACAGCGCTGACCCTGGGTCGCATTTCACTAAGATGCTGTTCTGAGATACAATCTCACTGGAGAAAGAACCCACTCTTCACAGCTCTTGTTCATTTCCATGGGGTTTATGCACCATGGCCAGCATCAGTGACATATGCAAGCCTAAGTCCAATTTATATCTGCATGTGTCTTTTTGAGCCCTTGTGTAGACTTGCCAAAGTGAAAACTGGAGATGGTTCACATGTCTTTAATGGTTGTGCAGAAGAGGGAATTTCAGCAAGCATTGCTGGTTACGTGGTTGCAAGACAAACAACATCTTCTAGAATTCCCTCTTCCACACAATAATTAAACATTAAGGAGCCCTTTCCCGTTTTCACTCTAGCAACTCCACCCTCACGAATGTTAATAGTGTCTCCTTCCCTCCGCAATGATGGAAGCACTCTCAAACTCAATGTTTCACTGAGACAGCCTCTCCCCAAACATATCCCGAACGCCATACCTAGAGATAAACATAAGGACTGGTGGAGTGTCCAGAAGAGGTCCAAAGTGCATTATCAGGATACCAGCATAGCTTACACACTTTGCAGGATTTAAAAGGCTAACAAAATGTCCTTAAAATACAGCCAGAAAGTGTGGGAGCAAGGCTGCTTTCCCCCCAACACTTTAACTGTGTGTGTGTACATATGTGTATGGTAAAATAGCTATAAACAAGACATATTAACCCAATGCAAAAGTGCAATGACTTTTTCTTCCTTGCTGTGGCTGTAGAGTTGGAGTGAATGACTATCAGAAGCATCTTTATGCTGAAGCAAACCAGTGGTCCATCAAGACCAATATGGTCAGCACAGACTGGAAGTCTCTCTCCAAAGGTAGAAGCTTCTCCACTTCTAAGTAGAGATGCCCAGGACTGAACCTAGGACCATGCACACAAAAGCATGGACTCTCTCCCACTGAGCTTAACCCTCTATATTACTGTTGCTGAACTAAGAGAAAATGGCCTCCAAAATGAACTGTGAGGTTCTTGTGATCTGGCAAGCCTCTCTTGTTCATGTGCACCAGAAAAATGAATCGCATCTCTATGCATTTGTGTTTCCAATAGCTGACACATACCAGTGCCCAGTTCCTAATGAAATGGGCCCAACCTCAGGCCTATGTTCACACAGCACCCTATTTTGGCTCCTTGCTATTCAGTGAAGATAGAGAGTGGCTTTCCAGATGTGAAGGAAAGAAGAAATGCCCAGATACCCCTTTATCATTTGTATCACTGATCATGCTTCTTCTTTTTTAAAATATTGCAACATGGGTCCAAACCACACTGTAGAATACACCTCTCCACCCTTCCAAGGCAGTGTCTCCAGCTACAAAGACTTCATGGACCTGTTATAACCAGCTGCATAAACCCAATGCCTACATATATATATGGGATGCATTAAACAAATAATAATACATGCCCATAGGGGAACCATGTTTGCCCATAGGGAATCATTGGGGCGTGCTTGCCCATAGGGCATCCTTGGGGAGTGGCTGCCATAGGGGGAATCATTGGGGAGTGCTTGCCCATGGGATCATTGGGGATGCTTGCCCATAGGGAATCATTGGGGAGTGCTTGCCCATAGGGAATCATTGGGGAGTGCTTGCCCATAGGGAATCATTGGGGAGTGCTTGCCCATAGGGATCATTGGGGAGGCTTGCCCATAGGGAATCATTGGGGAGTGCTTGCCCATAGGGTATCATTTGGGGAGTGCTGCCACAGGGTATCATTGGGGGTGCTTGCCCATAGGGTATCATTGGGGAGTGCTTGCCCATAGGGTATCATTGGGGAGTGCTTGCCCATAGGGTATCATTGGGGAGTGCTTGCCCATAGGGT